>NC_140672.1:2734323-2788856 GCF_054131305.1 Coturnix japonica | reverse complement strand
AACCCCCCCCCAATACTCCCCATTGCCCCCCCCCATAGTCCCCTCTATACTCTATGATGCCCCCTATATGACTGCCCCCTATACGACCCCCCCCATATACCCCCCCCTTGCTGCCCCCTATATGGCCTACCCCCTATATGACCCCCCCATATGACTGCCCCCCCATATGACTCCCCCTATATAACCCCCCCATATAACCCCCCCCATATACCCTGCCCTTGCTGCCCTCTATATGACCCCCCCCTATATGACTGCCCCCCACACAACCCCCCCATACGGATGCCCCTATATAGCCCCCCCCATACGACCCCCCCCATATGGATGCCCCTATATAGCCCCCCCCATACGACCCCCCCCATATGGATGCCCCTATATAGCCCCCCCCATACGACCCCCCCCATATGGATGCCCCTATATAACCCCCCCCATACGACCCCCCCCTATAGGGCTGCTCCCCCATACAACTCCCCCCTATATAACCCCCCCCATATAACCCTTCCCATATGGTTGCCCCCTATATAACCTCCCCCATATGACCCCCCCATATGACTGCCCCCCTATACGGCCCCCCCCATATACCCCCCCCTTGCTGCCCCCTATATGGCCTACCCTCTATATAACCCCCCCTATATGACCCCCCCCATATACCCCGCCCTTGCTGCCCCCCATATGGCTGCCCCCTATATGACCCCCCCCCATATGGATTCCCCTATATAACCCCCCCATATATGACCCCCCCCATATGGATTCCCCTATACAACCCCCCCCATATGACCCCCCCCATATGGATGCCCCTATATAACCCCCCCCCTATATAACCCCCCTATATGACCCCCCCCCCCCATATGGCTGCCCCCATATAACCCCCCCCCATATGGCTGCCCCCCTACATGACCCCCCCCATATGACCCCATCCTATATGACTCCCCCCATACGACCCCCCCCTATACGGCTGCCCCCCCCCCGCCCCCCACTCACATCGTTCCCATAGGCCTCAGCCGGCAGCGATAACGCGTGAGCGGCCGCAGCGGCCTCACCGGGTCCCTATAGGAGGATATAGGAGGATATAGGGGGATATGGGGGATATAGGGGGATATAGGGGATATAGGGGCGGCTCAGGGACCCGCACCCCCCCCCCGCCCCATAGAGACCCCCAACCTGCCCCCCCCCACCCCACCAGGGCCGCCGCCATTGCTCCACGCCGGACGGAGTGCGCATGCGTGGGGGGGGGCAGAGACATGGCACATGGTTGTGGGGCGGGGATACTATGGGGCGGGGATAGGGATGCTATGGGGCGGGGATGTTATGGGGTGGGGATAGGGACGTTATGGGGTGGGGATGTTATGGGATAGGGATGTTATGGGGTGGGGGATAGGGATGCTATGGGGCAGGGATGCTATGGGGCGGGGGATAGATAGGGATGTTATGGGATAGGGATTTCATGGGGCAGGGGATGGGGATGCTATGGGGTGGGGGACAGGGATGTTATGGGGCAGGGATGCTATGGGGTGGGGATGTTATGGGGCAGGGGATGGGGATGGGGATGTTATGGGGTGGGGGACAGGGATGCTATGGGGCGGGGATGTTATGGGGCGGGGGATAGGGATGCTATGGGGCGGGGATGTTATGGGGTGGGGATACTATGGGGTGGGGATGTTATGGGGCAGGGGATGGGGATGGGGATGTTATGGGGTGGGGGACAGGGATGCTATGGGGTAGGGATGTTGTGGGGCAGGGGGTGGGGATGCTATAGGGCAGGGATGTTATGGGGCGGGGATGTTATGGGATAGGGGATGCTATGGGATAGGGGATGCTATAGGATAGGGGATGTTATGGGGCGGGGTATAGGGATGCTATGGGGTAGGGATGTTATGGGGCGGGGATGCTATGGGGCAGGGGGTGGGGATGTGGGGCGGGGTTGCTATGGGATAGGGGATGCTATAGGATAGGGGATGCTATAGGGCGGGGTATAGGGCTGCTATGGGGCGGGTGGGTCCCAGCTGATCGCAATGATCACCTGCTGATCTCCAGGTGGGGGGGCGCTAATTAACGGGGGGGTCCGTGCCCCTATAAGCTCTCGGTGGGCGCAATGGGGCAGCGCTGCTTCTACTGCTGTGTGTGGGGTGAGTGTGGGGCGATGTGTGGGGCTGGGGGATCTATGGGGCTGGGGGGGGGTCGCAGACAAGTCTGACCCCCCCCCCCCCCCCCCCCCCCCCCATGTATTTTCTTCCCCAGCCCAGCGCGATGTCCCTCACGGAGAGCACCGACACCAAGTCCGAGAAGCCCATGTCCTTCATTTGGGGTGAGCCCCCTCCCCAATATCCCCTATAAGGAGCCCTATATGGGGGGGGGTCTCCATCTGACCCCCTTTATGGGGGGAGTCTCCATCTGGCCCCCTTTATGAGGGGGGGGGTCTCCATCTGACCCCCTTTATGGGGGGGGGGTCTCCATCTGACCCCCTTTATGCACTATATGGGGTGGGGGTCTCCATCTGCCCCCCTTTATGGGGTGGGGGTCTCCATCTGACCCCCTTTATGCACTATATGGGGGGGGGGGTCTCCATCTGGCCCCCTTTATGCTCTTTATGGGGTGGGGGTCTCCGTCTGACCCCCTTTATGGGGGGGGTCTCCATCTGCCCCCCCTTTATGGGGTCTCCATCTGACCCCCTTTATGGGGGCGGTCTCCATCTGACCCCCTTTATGGGGTGGGGGTCTCCATCTGACCCCCTTTATGGGGTGGGGGGTCTCCATCTGACCCCCTTTATGGGGTGGGGGTCTCCATCTGGCCCCCTTTATGGGGTGGGGTCTCCATCTGACCCTATTTGTGCCCATAGGGTGTGAGCTGAGCAGTGAGCGCAGCTCCTACACCTTCCAGATGCCCGAGGAGTGGCAGTGCGAGCAGCAGCTGGCCCTAAGAACGGTACGGCCCTATAGGGGGCGGCCCTATAAGGGGTCTATGGGGTATGGGGGGGTCCTATGGGGTGGGTATGTCCCCATAAGGGGGTCCTATAGGGTATGTGGGGGTCCTATGGGGTGGGAATGTCCCTATAAGGGGTCCTATGGGGTATGGGGGGTCTTATGGGGTGGGTACGTCCCCATAAGGGGAGGTCTTATGGGGTACAGATGGGATCCTATGGGGGTGGGTATGTCCCCATAAGGGGGGTCCTGTGGGGTCTGGGGGCCCTATAGGGTACTGAAGGGGTCCATTGGGGTGGGTCCATCCCCATAAGGGGGGTCCTATGGGGTCGGGGAACTCTATAACGTACTGAGGGGGTCCTATGGGGTGGGTACGTCCCTATAAGGGGGGTCCTATGGGGTATAGCAGGGTCCTATGGGGGGGATATATCCCTATAAGGGGGTTTGGGGAGCCCTATAGGGTACTGAGGGGGTCCCATGGGGTGGGTACGTCCCCATAAGGGGGGTCCTATGGGGTCGGGGAGCCCTATAGGGTACTGAGGGGGTCCCATGGGGTGGGTAGGTCCCCATAAGGGGGTCCTATGGGGTCGGGGAGCCCTATAAGGTACTGAGGGGGTCCTGTGGGGTGGGTACGTCCCTATAAGGGGGGTTTTATGGGGTCGGGGAGCCCTATAGGGTACTGAGGGGGTCCCATGGGGTGGGTACATCCCCATTAAAGGGGCCCTATGGGGTATAGCAGGGTCCTATGGGGGGGATATATCCCTATAAGGGGGTTTGGGGAGCCCTATAGGGTACTGAAGGTGTCCATTGGGGTGGGTACGTCCCCATAAGGGGGGTTTTATGGGGTCGGGGAGCCCTATAGGGTACTGAGGGGGTCCTATGGGGTGGGTACATCCCCATAAGGGGGGTCCTATAGGGTCGGGGTCTCCTATTCTGTGTCCCCTATGGGCTGTTCCCATAGATCTGCCTGGGCGCTCAGGCCCGCGATGAGTTCCACGTGCTGGAGCTGGTTCCGAATGAGGAGGGGGCGGCGGTGCCGCTGGCCACGTTGAAACCGTCGGTGCTGCCCATGGTGAGACCCCATAGGGGGGCGGGGGGGGGTCTGCCCCATATGTGCCCTATATGTGCCCTATATGTGCCCCATATGTGCCCTATATCTGCCCCACATCTCCCCTTTATCCGCAGGTCACGCTGGTTGGGGTGGAGCTGACGCCCCCCGTCACTTTCCGGCTCCGAGCGGGGTCCGGGCCGGTTTATATCAGCGGGCAGCACGTGGCCAGTAAGACCCCCCCCCCCAATTAGCGACCCCCCCTCCCCATAACGGCCCCCTCCCCACGGCTTCTATTCCCCCCTCCCCATTATCGGTCCCCCTCCCCATAGCGACCCCCTCCCCATTATCGGCCTTGGGTGCCCCCCCCCTCCCCATAGCAGCCCCCTCCCCACGGCTTCTATCCCCCCCCCCCCCCATTATCGGTCTCCCCCTCCCCTTAGCAGCCCCCTCCCCATAGCTGTGCCCCCTCCCCATTATCGGCTTCGACCACCCACCCCCTCCCCATAGCGGGTCCCCCCCCTCCCTATGGTTTCTATTCCCCCCTCCCCATAGTTGTACCCCCTCCCCATTATCGGCCTCCCCCTCCCCATAGCAGCCCCCTTCCCATAGGCAAGCCCCCTTCCCATTATCGGCCTCGCCTCCCCCCTCCCCATAGCGGCCCCCTCCCCACGGCTTCTATTGCCCCCTCCCCATCATTATCGGCTCCCTCCCCATTATCGACCTCGGGTGCCCCCCCTCCCCATAGCGGGTCCCTCCCCCCCCCCCCCCCCCCCACGGCTTCTATTCTCCCTCCCCATAGCGGCCCCTTCCCATAGGCAAGCCCCCTCCCCATTATCGGCCTCGGTCCCCCCCCCCTCCCCATGGTTTCTATTGCCCCCTCCCCATTATCGGCCTCGCCCCCCTCCCCATAGCGGGTCCCCCCCCCCCTCCCTATGGCTTCTATTCCCCCCTCCCCATAGTTGTGCCCCCTCCCCATTATCGGCCTCGGGTGCCCCCCCCTTCCCCATAGCGGGTCCCCCCCCTCCCCATAGCAGCCCCCTCCCCACGGCTTCTATTCCTCCCCCTCCCCATAGCTGTGCCCCCTCCCCATTATCGGCCTCGGCCCTCCCGTCCCCATAGCGGGTCCCCCCCCTCCCCATTATCGCCACCCCCTCCCCATAGCGTTGCCCCCTCCCCACGGCTCCTATCCCCCCCCCCCCATTGCCGTAGTGGTTCCTGACCTGTCCTGGGAGGAGGAGGAAGAGGAGGAGGAAGAAGAAGAAGAGGAGGAGACCCCCGAGGTTCCCCCCCCCCGGGGCCAAGCGGCCAAAAGGGGCCACGCCGCCAAGGTAACCTGCCCCATAACCCGTCATATATGGGGTGTGCTGAGCCCCCTGCCCCATAACCCTTCATATATGGGGTGTGCTGAGCCCCCTGCCCCATAACCCATCATATATGGGGTGTGCTGAGCCCCCCTGCCCCATAACCTGTCATATATGGGGTGTGCTGAGCCCCCTGCCCCATAACCTGTCATATATGGGGTGTGCTGAGCCCCCTGCCCCATAACCCTTCATATATGGGGTGTGCTGAGCCCCCTGCCCCATAACCCTTCATATATGGGGTGTGCTGAGCCCCCTGCCCCATAACCCGTCATATATGGGGTGTGCTGAGCCCCCTGCCCCATAACCCGTCATATATGGGGTGTGCTGAGCCCCCTGCCCCATAACCCTTCATGTATGGGGTGTGCTGAGCCCCTGCCCCATAACCCTTCATATATGGGGTGCGCTGAGCCCCCTGCCCCATAGATTGGGCCTTTCTATGGGGAGAAGGGGGTCCCGACTGCCCCCACTCCCCTAATATCTCTTTACCCCCCCCCTATAGAAGAGGCGTCTGGAGAAGGAGGTCGAGCCGTGAGTACAGCACATAGAATCCCCCCCCCCCATCTTCTTATATGGCATCCCATAATAACCCCATAATAAACCACCGACCCCATAATAACCATTGACCCCCATAATAAACCACTGGACCCATAATAAACCATTGACCCCCATAATAAACCACTGCCCCCCCATAATAAACCACAGACCCCATAATAACCCACTGCCCTCCATAATAACCACTGACCCTATTACCACCAACCCCATAATAACCCTTGACCCATAATAAATCACTGGACCCCCATAATAACCACTGCCCCCCCCCCCCCCCCCCATAATAACCCCCTAGACCCCATAATAACCACTGGACCCCATAATAACCACAGACCCTATAATAGCCACTGCCCCCCCATAATAAACCATTGACCCCATAATAAACCGTTGACCCCATAATAAACCATTGACCCTATAACCACTGCCCCCCCCCCCTTAATAACCCATGGACCCCCATAATGAACCACTGACCCCATAATGAACCACTGACCCCCATAATAACCACTGACCCTATAACCACTGCCCCCCCCCTTAATAACCCATGGACCCCCATAATAAACCATTGACCCCATAATATCCAGACCCCATAATGAACCACTGACCCCATAATAACCCACAGACCCCTATAATAACCCACTGAACCCATAATAACCACTGGATCCCATAATAAACCACTGCCCCCCCATAATAAACACCAACCCCATAATAACCATTGACCCCATAATAACTGCTGAACCCCCATAATAAACCCCTAGACCCCATAATATCCATTGGACCCCCATAATAAACAATCGACCCCATAATAACCACAGACCCTATAATAGCCACTGCCCCCCATAATAACCATTGCCCCCATAATAAACCACTGCTCCCCATAATAAACCATTGACCCCATAATAAACCACTGCTCCCCATAATAAACCACCAACCCTATAACCACTGCCCCCCCTTAATAACACATGGACCCCCATAATGAACCACTGACCCCATAATAACCCACTGCCCCCCATAATAACCACTGACCCTATAACCACTGCCCCCCCCCCCTTAATAACCCACAGACCCCCATAATAAACCATTGACCCCATAATAACCACAGACCCCATAATACCCACTGCCCCCCATAATAACCCACTGACCCCATAATAACCACTGACCCTATAACCACTGCCCCCCCCCTTAATAACCACAGACCCCCATAATGAACCACTGACCCCATAATAAACCCCTAGACCCCATAATAACCCACTGCCCCCCATAATAACCACTGACCCTATAACCACTGCCCCCCCCCTTAATAACCCACAGACCCCCATAATAAACCATTGACCCCATAATAACCACAGACCCCATAATACCCACTGCCCCCATAATAACCCACTGACCCCATAATAACCACTGACCCTATAACCACTGCCCCCCCCCTTAATAACCCACGGACCCCATAATAAACCATTGACCCCATAATATCCAGACCCCATAATAAACCACTGAACCCATAATAACCACTGATTCCCATAATAAACCACTGCCCCCCCATTATAAACACAGACCCTATAATAGCCACTGAACCCCCCCATAATAAACCACTGGACCCCATAATAAACCACTGACCCTATAATAGCCACTGACCCCCCCATAATAACCATTGCCCCCATAATATCCAGATCCCATTATAACCACTGCCCCCCATAATAAACCATTGACCCCATAATAATCACAGACCCCATAATACCCACTGCCCCCCATAATAACCCACTGACCCTATAACCACTGCCCTCCCCCCCCTTAATAACCCACAGACCCCATAATAAACCATTGACCCCATAATATCCAGACCCCATAATGAACCACTGACCCCATAATAACCCACAGACCCCCATAATAAACCACTGACCCCATAATAACCACTGGATCCCATAATAAACCACTGCCCCCCCCATAATAAACACAGACCCTATAATAGCCACTGGACCCCCCCATAATAAACCACTGCTCCCCATAATAAACCACCAACCCTATAACCACTGCCCCCCCTTAATAACACATGGACCCCCATAATGAACCACTGACCCCATAATAAGCCATTGACCCCATAATAAACCACTGGACCCCATAATAAACACAGACCCTATAATAGCCACTGACCCCCCCATAATAACCATTGCCTTCATAATATCCAGACCCCATTATAACCACTGCCCCCCATAATAAACCATTGACCCCATAATAACCACAGACCCTATAACCACTGCCCCCCCCCCCCTTAATAACCCACAGACCCCTATAATAAACCATTGACCCCATAATATCCAGACCCCATAATGAACCACTGACCCCATAATAACCCACTGCCCCCCATAATAACCACTGACCCTATAACCACTGCCCCCCCCCCCCCTTAATAACCCACAGACCCCCATAATAAACCATTGACCCCATAATATCCAGACCCCATAATGAACCACTGACCCCATAATAACCCACTGCCCCCCATAATAACCACTGACCCCATAATAACCACTGCCCCCCCTTTCCCCCCAGGAGCAGCGCCTCCCCCGAGGATCTCCCACCCAGCAAGGTGAGGGGCTGCCCCCCCCCCACCCCATATCGCCCCCCACCCCAATTCCTCACCCCATAGATGGACTGTGATGCTCTGCCCCCTTTATTTCCCCCTATAGGGCCGAGGAGGCGGCCGGGGCAGGAAGGCAGCAGCCAGGAGATGAGCTGCAATGGATGCACCCCAGGTGAGGGGCAATGGGATGTGACCCCCACCCCATAACCCTACAGACCCCAAAGTGTGGGGTGCCCATCTGTCAGCTTTGCTCCCCTTTTCCTTTATAGGGTTTTGCTGCAGGAGGGACCCGGAAATCTGCTCTTTTTTCCCTAATAAAGGCTCTGTTTTGCATTGGGGGCTCTTTGTGTTTGGGGTGGGGGGGTGTAGGTGGGACCCCCAGCCCCATAGGCACTGCTTTAGGGCAGCCCCCCCCAGCCCCATAGGCACTGCTTTAGGGCAGCCCCCCCCCAGCCCCATAGGCACTGCTTTAGGGCAGCCCCCCCCCAGCCCCATAGGCACTGCTTTAGGGCAGCCCCCCCCCCAGCCCCATAGGCACTGCTTTAGGGCAGCCCCCAGCCCCATAGGCACTGCTTTAGGGCCATCCCCCCCAGCCCCATAGGCACTGCTTTAGGGCTGACCCCCCAGCCCCATAGGCACTGCTTTAGGGCTGACCCCCCAGCCCCATAGGCACTGCTTTAGGGCTGACCCCCCAGCCCCATAGGCACTGCTTTAGGGCCATCCCCCCCCAGCCCCATAGGCACTGCTTTAGGGCTGACCCCCCAGCCCATAGGCACTGCTTTAGGGCAGCCCCATAGGCACTGCTTTAGGGCTGACCCCAGCCCCATAGGCACTGCTTTAGGGCAGCCCCCCCCAGCCCCATAGGCACTGCTTTAGGGGATACTAAAGGGGTCCCTGACACCAAGGGATGCTGAGACCCCATAGGGCTCCATGGGGTACCCTAAAGGCTGAGACCCCATAGGGATCCTCAGGGTACCATCACTCGGGGGTCCCTGGACCCAATGGGTTCCCAACCCCAAGGTCTATCTGACACCCATGGGTGCCCCCAGGGGTACCCCGTACAGAGGGTCTCCCAATTCTAACAGAGACCCCATAGGGCTCCTTAGGGTACCCTAAAGGGGTCTCCATCACTCGGGGGTCCCTGGACCCCCCAGGGGTACCTCACACAGAGGGTCTCCCAATGCTAAGGGGAGGGGGTCCCTGACACCAAGGGATACTGAGACCCCATAGGGCTCCTTAGATCCCATAGAGCTCCTTAGGGTACCCTAAAGGGGTCCCCATCACTCGGGGGTCCCTGGACCCAATGGGTTCCAACACCCATGGGTGCCCCCAGGGGTACCTCGTACAGAGGGTCTCCCAATGCTAAGGGGAGGGGGTCCCTGACCCCATAGGGCTGCTCCATAGACCCCATAAGGATCCTCATGGTACCCAAAGGGGTCTCCATCACTCGGGGGTCCCTGGACCCAATGTGTTCCCACCCCCAAGGTCTATTCACCACCCTCGGGTGCCCCCTACGACCCCCCCCCCCCCCCCATAACATCCTCCTCCTCCCCCCCCCGAGGCCTCATGTCGCTCCCGCTCCCCCCGAGCTGCAGCCGGTTGCGGTGGCAACGCGGAGCTGCTGCAGCTGCTGCAGGGGATGGATCCCGGCGGGCGGGAGGAGCAGAACCACGGGCCGGCGCTGCACTGAAGGTACGGCACCATTGCAACCCCGTATTGCAACCCCCCTATTGCAACCCCCCTATTGCATCCCCCCCCATTGCATCCCCCCCCTATTGCATCCCCCCCCTATTGCATCCCCCCCTATTGCATCCCCCCCTATTGCATCCCCCCCTATTGCATCCCCCCCCCTATTGCATCCCCCCCCCTATTGCATCCCCCCCCCCTATTGCATTCCCCCCATTGCAACCCCCACCCCACTGCAACCCCCTATTGCATCCCTCACCCCATTGCATCCCCCTCCAGACCCATAGCTGGGGCCATTGCAACCCCCCCCCATTGCAACCCCCCCCATTGCCATCCCCCCCATTGCCATCCACCCCACTGCAACCCCCCCCCCATTGCAAACCCCCCCCCATTGCCATCCCCCCCATTGCAACCCCCCCCATTGCATCCCAATCCCCCCCCGGACCCATTGCTGGGGCCACGGCAGCCCCCCCCCCATTGCATCCCACCCCCCCACCAGGACCCATAGCTAGGGCCATTGCACACCCCCCTCCCCCATTTCAGCCCCCCCCATTGCATCCCAATCCCCCCCCGGACCCATAGCTGGGGCCATTGCATCCCCCCCATTGCATCCCACCCCCACCGGGCCCATAGCTGGGGCTATGGCAGCCCCCCTATAGCAGACCCCACCCCCAACCACCCCAGACCCATAGCTGAGGCCACTGCATCCCCCCCCATTGCATCCCACCCCCCCAAGACCCATAGCTGGGGCCATGGCAGCCCCCCCTCCCATTGCAGCCCACCCCATTGCAACCCCTCACCCCCCCCCCCCCCCCAGACCCACAGCCGGGGCCATCGCTTCCCCCCCCCCCTTATGGCTGGGGCCTGGCTCTAAGCACACAGCGTGGCTGCGGGCTGACCCCTTTATATGGGGGGGGGTTTATTTGGGGGGGGTCTTTTGGGATCGTCTCGGTGCGTTGTCTGGGGGGGGGGGTCGGGGGGGTTGTTGCCGTATTAGTGCTGTGTTAGTACCGTATTAGTGCTGTGTTATTGCAGCTGCTGCGGTGCTTTTCACGCTTGAGAAACTGGGTTAGAAACGAGGGGGGGGGGGGATGAGGCTGCAGGGCTGGGCTGGGGGGGGGGGGATGCAATGGGGGGGGTGGTGATGCAATGGAGTGGTTGCAATGGGGGGGGATGCAATGGAGTGGTTGCAATTGGGCCGTACCTTCAGGGGGGGGGTCTATTTGGGGGGGGGGGGATGCACTGGGGCTGCAATGGGGGCTGGGGGGGTTGGTCTGTGAGCTGTGGTGGCCTTGGGTGCATGCATTGCATTGCTCCGTGTGCATGGCCCTGTCTGCATGGCTGTGTGTGCATTGCTATGGGTGCATGCATTGCTGTGGGTACATGCAGCCCTGCATGGGCAGCTTCCTATGCATGCACCCCCCGTTGCAGCTCTGCATGCATCCATGCGTGCATCCTCATGCATGCAGCCCCCCTGTGTGCATCCCTGGCTGAGCCTCCAGCCCTGCTGCATGCAGCCTCATGCATGCATGCAACCCCATGGCTGCAGCCCCAGCCATGCAGCTTGTCCTGCATCCATCCAGGTCCCCCTTGAGCCGGGAGGGAAACTGAGGCAGCGCCGCATGCAGCTGCATGGAGAGGCCTCAATGCAGCAGCTCCATCAGCTGCAGCCGCAACATCCCAGCGCTGCAGCAGCAATGCAGCCCCCACTGCAGCGTGATGCATTCAGTGCTTTGGGGGGGGGGGGGGGGCTCTTGCATGGCCCCCAACCCCAAAACCCGGAACTATGGGGGGTGCTGACCCCCCCCACCCCTCCATCCCCCCTCATTGGGGTTCATCGACCCCCCCCCCCCCCCATTTTTGCACTGGGGGGGGGCAGAACCCCCCAACTTTACCCCCACCCCCCCATCCCCCTTCATTGGGGTTCATCGACCTCCCCCACCCCTATTTTTACACTGTGGGGGTGCAGACCCCCCCCATCCCCCCCCATTGGTTTCTACACCGTCGGTCTCCGCCTCGCTCTGTCCCCCCCCCCCTTTTACCCCCCCCCCTTTATCCCGCTCAGTGCCTCGATCTGCTTCGTCACTCTGTTCCTAATGCTGCTCTTGTTCCTAAACACACTGAGCCGGCGGCGGCAGCTCTGCCCCCCCCCCACCCTATAAACCTCACCCCATTAAACCCCCCCCACCCCATAAACCCCCCACCCCATTAAACCCCCCCCCCAGACCATAACCCTCCACTCCCCACCCCATAAACCCCCCCCACCCCATAACCCCCACCCCCACCCTATAAACCCCCTCCCACCCCATTAACCCCCCCACCACACCATTAAACACCCCACCCCCACAAAGCCCCCCACCCTATAATCCCCCCACATCTCACCCCATAAACCCCCCCCACCCCATTAACCCCCCCACACCCCATATACCCCCACTCCACTCCATAAATCCCCCACCCCCCCCACCCCATTAAACCCCCCCCACCCCATAAACCCCACCCCCACCCCATTAAACACCCCATATAACCCCCCTCACCCCATTAAACACCCCCCACCCCATAAACCCCTCTCCCAACCCATTAAACCCCTCACCCCATAAACCCCCCCCACACCCCATATAACCCCCCCACCCCATAACCCCCATCCCCACCCCTACCCCATAAACCCCCCATCCCCACTCCATTAACCCCCCCCACCCCATAACCCCACCCCATAAACTCCCCCACCCCATTAAACCCCACCCCATAACCCCCCCCATAAACCCCACCCACCCCATAACCCCCCCCCACCCCATTAAATCCCCCATCACCCCATATAACCCCCCCCCCATCCCATAACCCCCCCACCCCATATAACCCCCCCCATCTCCCCGCCCCCCCCCTTTCCCCGCCCCTTATCTCTGTCGCAGCCGCTCCCGTCTCTGTGCGATAACACGGGGGGGGGTCGGGGGGGGGGTTTTGCTGTAGGGTGGGGTCTCACCCCCCCCCAATTTGTTTTTCCCCACCCCCCCCCTCGTTATTCCCCCCCCCGCCGGCTGAAGGTGCGTTGGGTGAGTGTTGTCGTTGCGGTGCTGCCCCCCCCGCCCTGTTTATTGTGGGCTTTAATTGTGGGGGGGGGGCTTGAGTAATAGGGGAGAGGGTTTAATAATGGGGGGGGGGTTTATAGGGTTTATTGGGGGGGGGGGGGTTGAGCTTCGTCCTTTCTTTGCCCTGGGGGGGCTGGGGATGTTGTGCGTTGGGGCGGATCCCTGGGTTTAAAGCGGGGGGGGGACCCTATAGAGGGGATATGGGGACCCTATAGAGGGGATATGGGGACCCTATAGAGGGGATATGGGGACACGGGGCCGACCTATAAACCCCCCCCCACACCTTAAAGCTGGGGGTCGGGGGCTGCACCTGCTTCACCCCCCCCCACAAGGGACCCCTATGGGACCCCCATCCCAACCCTATTCCTTGCGGACCCCCCCTCTATAGGGACACCGCCCCCCCTTATGGGGTTACTGGCCCTATAGGGGTGTATTGAGTTTGTGGGGTCTCAGCGGTTCTATTTGGGGTGGGGGGCACATCTTATACCCCCCCCCCCCCCCCCATCGATGGTATCGATGCACGTTGTGCTTGTGGCAATGGGGGTCTCGCTATAGGGCGCTCTATGGGGCTTTATCCCCCCTCCCACCCCATAACCTTAAGCTCGCTATGGGGCTGCCCCATAGCACCGGGATCGGGGTCGTCCCCACCTCCCCCGGGTCCACGCGTGGGATGAGCGGGTTAATCCCACCCTAATCCCAAAGATTAGGGGCCACGTGAGCCGGGGGGTGTGGTTATAGGGGGGGGGGGGTCGCAGGACCCCATAGCCTGTATATGGGGCTATTATAGGGGTCGTAGGACCCCATATCTTTTATATGGGGCTATTGGGGGGGTCGCAGGACCCCATATCCTGTATATGGGTTTATTGGGGGGTCGCAGGACCCCATATCCTGTATATGGGGCTATTATAGGGGGTGCAGGGCCCCATATCCTGTATATGGGGCTATTGGGGGGGTCGCACGACCCTATATCCTTTATATGGGGCTAGTGGGGGGTCACAGGACCCCATAGCCTGTATATGGGGCTATTGGGGTGTTGCAGGACCCCATATCCTGTATATGGGGCTATTGGGGGTAGCATGACCCCATATCTTTTATATGGGGCTATTGGGGGGTTGCAGGACCCCATATCCTGTATATGGGTTTATTGGGGGGTCGCAGGACCCCATATCCTGTATATGGGTTATTATGGGGGTTGCAGGACCCCATATCCTGTATATGGGGCTATTGGGGGGTCGCAGGGCCCCATATCCTGTATATGGGGCTATTATGGGGGTCACAGGACCCCATATCCTGTATATGGGGCTATTGGGGGGGGTTGCAGGGCCCCATATCCTTTATATGGGTTATTATGGGTGTTGCAGGACCCCATATCCTGTATATGGGGCTATTGGGGGATTGCAGGGCCCTATATCTTGTATATGATGCTATTGGGGGGTAGCATGACCCCCATATCTTTTATATGGGGCTATTGGGGGGGTGCAGGGCCCCATATCCTGTATATGGGGCTATTGGGGGGGTGTTGCAGGACCCCATATCCTCTATATGGGTTATTATGGGGGTTGCAGGACCCCATAGCTTGTATATGGGGCTGAGTGGGATGGGGGGGGGGGAACCGGACACCCGAGTGGCAGCGGACACGAGTGATCGAGTGTCTGATGTCACGGCACCACGGGGGGGGGGTGAGAGTGGAAACCCCATAGCAGGACACTGAGTACCCCCCCGCCCCATTAACCTGCCTGTCTGCCCCATAGCAGCACACTCAGTGCCCCCCCCCATCTGTGCCCCCTAACCCCACTCCTGCCCCCCCCCCCCCAGCCACAACCATCCCTTATCAGCACCGACATGCAGATATTGGGGGGGGTTGATGTGGGGTGGCAGCTCCGTGTGCCCCATAGATAACACCCCATATCCAAGGGGGGGGGGGGGGGTTCACCCCACTTTGGCACCCCCCCCACTTTGGGGTTTGGGGCTGCCCCATTGCAGGGGGGCTTTGTGCTATGGGGTTTGGGGCTGCCCTGTTATAGGGGGGCTATAGGGTTTGGGGCTGCCCCATTGCAGGGTGCTTTGTACTATGGGGTTTTGCACTATGGGGGCTGCAGGTTCGGGGTTGGCTGCCCCCCTTATGGTCATTCCCATCACGAGGTGTCCCCCCATTGCCCTCCCCACCCCATAGAGCAGCAGTTTGGGGGCGGGTGGGGAACGTTCTCCTTTGTTGGCCCCATTGTGGCCCCATTGTGGCCCCATCCATCCCATCCATCCCATCCCGCTGCCTCTGGATCCTTCTGGATCCCGCTGACAAAAGGGGCCGAGCTCATTGTTATCAGCTCAGTTCTTCCATCCCTTATCAGCAGCCCCACAACCCCCTGCCCTACAACCCTACAACCCCCTGCCCTACAACCCTACAACCCCCTGCCCTACAACCCTACAGCCCCCTGCCCTACAACCCTACAGCCCCCTGCCCTACAACCCTACAACCCCCTGCCCTACAACCCTACAACCCCCTGCCCTACAACCCCCTGCCCTACAACCCTATAACCCCCTGCCCTACAACCCCATAGCCCCCTGCCCTACAACCCTACAGCCCCCTGCCCTACAACCCTACAGCCCCCTGCCCTACAACCCTATAACCCCCTGCCCTACAACCCCACAGCCCCCTGCCCTACAACCCTACAGCCCCCTGCCCTACAACCCTACAACCCCCTGCCCTACAACCCTATAACCCCCTGCCCTCCATCCCCTATAACCCCATAACTCATCCCTCACCCCATTAACCCCCCATAACTCTGGGATCCATTACAGCAGCTGAACCCACAGCCCAGCGCCGCCGGAGGGATGCGGACCCACAGACACAGCGGTGAGTTGGGGGTCCCAGTGCCCCCCACCCACCCCATAATACACCCCCCCACACCCCATAGGGACCCACAGCCCCTATGAGGGTCCCCCAGCCCCTCTGAGGGTCTCCTCACCCCCCTTGAGGGTCTCCCATCCACGGGTGGATCCTAACCCCCCACCCCCATAATTCATCCCCCCCACCCTATAGCAGACCCACAGCCCCTATGAGGGTCCCCCAACCCCCCTGGGGGTCTCCCAGCCCCTTTGAGGGTCTCCCATCCATGGGTTGGTCCCAAACTTTCCCCCAGCCCCCCACCCCATAATACACCCCCCAACCCCATAGCAGACCCACAGCCCCTATGAGGGTCCCCCAGCCCCTTTAAGGGTCTCCCATCCACAGGTGGGTCCCACCCCATAATGCATCCCCCCCCCACACCCCATAGGGACCCACAGCCCCTATTGAGGGTCCCCCAACCCCTCTGAGGGTCTCCCAGCCCCTTTGAGGGTCTCCCATCCATGGGTGGATCCCAACCCCCCCACCCACCCCATAATACACCCCCCCCACCCCATAGCAGACCCACAGCCCCACTGAGGGTCTCCCATCCACGGGTGGGTCCCAACCCCCCCCCCCACCCCATAATTCATCCCCCCCCCCCCCCATTGCAGGACCCTGTGACTGACGCAGCCCCCCCCCAGCACACAGCTGAATGGAAAGGGTGCAGAAGGTGAGGGGGGGGCTATGGGGGGGGGGCTTATAGTCCTATAGATGCCTATGGGGCACTGTATATGGGATATATGGCTGGGGGGGGGGGGGTCTTACAGTCCTATAGATGCCTATGGGGCACTGTATATGGGATATATGGCTGTGGGGGGGGGGTCTTATTGCCCTATAGATGCCTATGGGGCACTGCATATGGGATATATGGCTGTGGGGGGGGGTCTTATTGCCCTATGGATGCCTATGGGGCACTGTATATGGGATATATGGCTGTGGGGGGGGGGTCTTATTGCCCTATGGATGCCTATGGGGCACTGTATATGGGATATATGGCTGGGGGGGGGGTCTTATTGCCCTATGGATGCCTATGGGGCACTGCATATGGGATATATGGCTGTGGGGGGGGGGTCTTATAGTCCTATAGATGCCTATGGGGCACTGCATATGGGATATATGGCTGTGGGGGGGGCTTATAGTCCTATAGATGCCTATGGGGCACTGCATATGGGATATATGGCTGTGGGGGGGGGGGGTCTTATTGCCCTATAGATGCCTATGGGGCACTGCATATGGGATATATGGCTGTGGGGGGGGCTTATAGTCCTATAGATGCCTATGGGGCACTGCATATGGGATATATGGCTGTGGGGGGGGGGGTCTTATTGCCCTATAGATGCCTATGGGGCACTGCATATGGGATATATGTGTGGGGGGGGTTCTAAGTGTCCTATGGATGCCTATGGGGCACTGTATATGGGATATATGGCTGTGGGGGGGTCTTATTGCCCTATAGATGCCTATGGGGCACTGTATATGGGATATATGGCTATGGGGGGGGGGTCTTATAGCCCTATAGATGCCTATGGGGCACTGCATATGGGATATATGTGTGTGTGGGGTTCTAACTGTCCTATGGATGCCTATGGGGCCAGCCCCATCTAGTGGCCTTCCCGTATCATCCCCAACCCCAAATCTCAGCGCTGCACTCGCAGCCCACCCCAATGGCTGCACCCCATTATCGGTGCCCCCCCACCCCATTATCGGTGCCCCCCACCCCATTATCGGTGCCCCCCACCCCATTATTGCTGCCCCCACCCCATTGCTGTCCCCACCCCGTTACCTTTGTCCCCACACCCTCCCCCCAGTCGCTGACCCCAAACTGTCCCGTTTCTTCCCCCCCCGTCAGACCCCATTGACCTCCCCTGGGAGCGTCTGCTCCTCGCGCGGATCCAGCGTCCCCGGGTCACCATCCAGCATCGTGGTGAGCTGCACCCCAACCCCAACCCCAACCCCAACCCCAACCAACCCCAACCCCAATCCTATAACCCCAACCCCAACCCTATACCCCAATCCCAACCCCAACCCTACACCCCAACCCCAATCCTATAACCCCAACCCCAATCCTATACCCCAATCCCAACCCCAACCAACCCCAACCCCAATCCTATATCCCAACCCCAACCCCAACCCCATCCCAATCCTATAACCCCAACCCCAACCCCATACCCCAATCCTATAACCCCAACCCCAACCCTATACCCCAACCCCAACCCCAATCCTATAACCCCAACCCCAACCCTATACCCCAACCCCAACCCCAATCCTATATCCCAACCCCAACCCCAACCCCAATCCTATAACCCCAACCCCAACCCCAATCCTATAACCCCAACCCCATCCCAACCCCATACCCCAACCCCATACCCCAACCCCATACCCCAATCCCATACCCCAACCCCATACCCCATCCCATACCCCATCCCAATCCCATACCCCAATCCCGTACCCCATCCCAATCCCATACCCCATCCCAATCCCATACCCCATCCCAATCCCATACCCCATCCCAACCCCATACCCCATCCCAATCCCATACCCCATCCCAATCCCATACCCCATCCCAACCCCATACCCCATCCCAACCCCATACCCCATCCCAACCCCATACCCCATCCCAACCCCATACCCCATCCCAACCCCATACCCCATCCCAACCCCATACCCCATCCCATACCCCATCCCAACCCCATACCCCATCCCAACCCCATACCCCATCCCAACCCCATACCCCATCCCAACCCCATACCCCATCCCAACCCCATACCCCATCCCAACCCCATACCCCATCCCAACCCCATCCCATACCCCATCCCAACCCCATACCCCATCCTATACCCCATCCCAACCCCATCCCATACCCCATCCCAATCCTATACCATCCCCCCATCCCATACCCCGTCCCAATCCCATACCAGACCCCATCCCAATCCCCATCCCATCCTATACCCCATCCCAAACCCCGTCCCTAACCCCAGAGTGATGCTGTTATCCCACCCCCCCCCATGGGCATCCCAAAGCCCATCCCAAACCCCATCTAAAACCCCAAACCCCATCCCAATCCCATACCAGACCCCATCCTATACCCCATCCCAAACCCCATCCCAATCCCATACCAGACCCCATCCTATACCCCATCCCAAACCCCATCCCAATCCCATACCAGACCCCATCCTATACCCCATCCCAAACCCCATCCCAATCCCATACCAGACCCCATCCTATACCCCATCCCAACCCCATCCCAAAGCCCATCCCAATCCTATACCAGACCCCGTCCCCAACCCCATCCCAGACCCCCATCCCAGACCCCATCCCATACCCCCTCCCATCCCAATCCCATACCAGACCCCATCCCAAACCCTGTCCCAATCCCATCCCAGATCCCATTCCAGACCCCATAGTGATGCTGTTATCTCATTCCTCTATGGACAACCCCACTATTTCCATCCCAAACCCCAAAACAAAACCCCCCATAGGCATCCCACTATTCCCATCCCAAACCCCAAAGGGTGACATTATCCCATTCCTCCATAGACACCCCACTACTCCCATCCTAAACCCCATAATGACCCTATTATCCCATTCCTTCCATAGAAATCCCATTATTCCCACCCCATACCCCAAAACGACCCTATTATCCACCCCCTCCACATACACCCCATTATCCCCCCATACCCCATAATGACCCTATTATCCCTTACCCTCTATAGACACCCCTCTATTCCCACCCCATACCCCAAAACGACCCTATTATCCCATACCCTCCATATACACCCCACTATTCCCACCCCATACCCCATAATGACCCTATTATCCCATTCCTTCCATAGAAACCCCATTATTCCTATCCTATACCCTCTATAGACACCCCATTATCCCCCCCATACCCCAAAATGACCCTATTATCCTATACTCCCCATATACACCCCATTGTCCCCCCCATACCCCATAATGACCCTATTATCCCACCCCCTCCACATACACCCCATTATCCCCCGACACCCCATAATGACCCTATTATCCCATACCCTCCATATACACCCCACTATTCCCATCCCATACCCCAAAACGACCCTATTATCCCATATCCTCCATATACACCCCACTATTCCCACCCCATACCCCATAATGACCCTGTTATCCCATTCCTTCCATAGAAACCCCATTATTCCCACCCCATACCCCAAAACGACCCTATTATCCCATACCCCCCATATACACCCCACTATTCCCACCCCATACCCCATAATGACCCCATTATCCCCCCACACCCCATAATGACCCTATAATCTCCCCCATTCAGGCCAAGCTGGACAAGGACGTTCTGTGCTATCGGGATCTGGCCGCGATCCCAAAAGACAAAGCCATCCTGGACATCGAGCGCCCCGACCTCATGATCTACGAACCCCATTTCTCCTATTCCATAATGGAACATGGGGAGCTGCCCCATAGCAGAGAGGTCAGCGGGACCCCCATCCCATAACCCCTATATATGGGGGATCCTATGGGGTATCCTATAGGGATCTTATGGGGAATCCTATAAGGAATCCTATAAGGATCCTATAGGGGATCCTATAAGGAATCCTATAAGGATCCTACGGGGAATCCTATAAAGAATCCTATGGGGAATCCTATAGGGGATCCTATAGGGAATCCTATAAGAAATCCTATAGGGGATCCTATGGGGAATCCTATAAGAATCCTATAGGGGATCCCCTGATGATCTATGAGCCCCATTTCTCCTATTCCCTAATGGAACATGGGGAGCTGCCCCATAGCAGAGAGGTCAGTGGGACCCCCACCCCATAACCCCTAATATAGGGGATCCTATAGGGGATCATATAAGGGATCCTATGGGGAATCCTATAAAGATCCTATAGGAGATCCTATGGGGTATCCTATATGGATCCTATGGGGAATCCTATGGGGAATCCAATGGGGGATCCTATAAGGGATCCTATGGGGGAAATCCTATGGGGAATCCTATGGGAAATCCTATAAGAATCCTATAGGGGATCCCCTGATGATCTATGAGCCCCATTTCTCCTATTCCCTAATGGAACATGGGGAGCTGCCCCATAGCAGAGAGGTCAGCGGGACCCCCGCCCCATAACCCCTAATATAGGGGATCCTATGGGGGATCCTATAGGTGATCCTATGGGAAATCCTATAAGAATCCTATAGGGGATCCCCTCATGATCTACGAACCCCATTTCTCCTATTCCCTAATGGAACATGGGGAGCTGCCCCATAGCAGAGAGGTCAGCGGGACCCCCACCCCATAACCACTAATATAGGGGATCCTATAGGGGATCCTATAGGTGATCCTATGGGAAATCCTATAAGAATCCTATAGGGGATCCCCTCATGATCTACGAACCCCATTTCTCCTATTCCCTAATGGAACATGGGGAGCTGCCCCATAGCAGAGAGGTCAGCGGGACCCCCACCCCATAACCCCTCATATAGGGGATCCTATGGGGGATCCTATGGGGATCCTATGGGGAATCCTATAAGGGATCCTATGGGGAATCCTATAAAGATCCTATAGGAGATCCTATGGGGAATCCTATATGGATCCTATGGGGAATCCTATGTGGAATCCAATGGGGGATCCTATAGGGGATCCTATGGGGGAATCCTATAAGGATCCTATTGATAATCCTATAAGGAATCCTATAGGGAATCCCCTGATGATCTACGAATCCCATTTCTCCTATTCCCTAATGGAACATGGGGAGCTGCCCCATAGCAGAGAGGTCAGCGGGACCCCCACCCCATAACCCCTAATATAGGGGATCCTATGGGGTATCCTATAAGGAATCCTATAAGGATCCTATAGGGACGGGGTCATTCTCTCCTTCCCTTTTGCAGCGCTCCCTGTCGCCAAAATCCATCTCACCTCCTCCGTCCCCAGAGGTGAGGAATGGGATTTGTATGGGATTTGTGTGGGATTTGTATGGGATGGGATTTGTATGGGGTTTGTATGGGGTTTGTATGGGATTTGTATGGGGTTTGTATGGGGTCTGTATGGGATGGGGTCTGTATGGGATTTGTGTGGGGTTTGTATGGGATGGGGTTTGTATGGGGTTTGTGTGGGGTCTGTATGGGGTTTGTGTGGGGTTTGTATGGGGTTTGTATGGGATTTGTATGGGGTTTGTATGGGGTTTGTATGGGATTTGTGTGGGGTTTGTATGGGATGGGGTTTGTATGGGATTTGTATGGGGTCTGTATGGGATGGGCTGTGGGGTTTGTATTGGATCTGTATGGGATGGGGAGCGGGATTTGGGTATGGGATCTGTGGGATGGGCAGTGGGGTTTGTATGGGATGCATATGGGATGGGCAATGGGATGCACAATGGGATTGGGATGCATATGGGGTTTGCAATGGGATTGACAATGGGGTTTCCTATGGGGTTTCCTATGGGGTTTCCTATGGGGTTTCCAATGGGGTTTCCTATGGGGTTTCAATGGGGTTTCAATGGGGTTTCCTATGGGGTTTCCTATGGGGGTTTCCCATGGGGTTTCCAATGGTGTTTCCTATGGGTTTCCTATGGGGTTTCAATGGGGTTTCAATGGGGTTTCCTATGGGGTTTCCTATGGGGTTTCAGTGGGGTTTCCTATGGGGTTTCAATGGGTTTCCTATGGGGATTCCTATGGGGTTTCAATGGGTTTCCTATGGGGTTCCTATGGGATTTACAATGGGGTTTCCTATGGGGTTTCTATGGGGTTTCTATGGGATTTACAATGGGATTTACAATGGGGTTTCCTATGGGGTTTCAATGGGGTTTCCTATGGGGTTTCCTATGGGGTTTCCTATGGGGTTTCCTATGGGGTTTCCTATGGGGTTCCAATGGGTTTCCTATGGGGTTTCCTATGGGGTTTCCTATGGGGTTTCCTATGGGGTTTCCTATGGGGTTTCCAATGGGGTTCCTATGGGGTTTCCTATGGGGTTTCCTATGGGGTTTCCTATGGGTTTCCTATGGGGTTTCTATGGGGTTTCTATGGGGTTTCCTATGGGGTTCCTATGGGGTTTCCTATGGGGTTTCCTATGGGTTTCCTATGGGGTTCCTATGGGGTTTCTATGGGATTTACAATGGGATTTACAATGGGATTTACAATGGGGTTTCCTATGGGGTTTCTATGGGGTTTCTATGGGGTTTCCTATGGGGTTTCCTATGGGGTTTTCTATGGGGTTTCCTATGGGTTTTCTATGGGGTTCCTATGGGGTTTTCTATGGGGTTTCTATGGGGTTTCTATGGGGTTTCCTATGGGGTTTCCTATGGGGTTTCCTATGGGGTTTCCTATGGGGTTTCAATGGGTTTCTATGGGGTTCCTATGGGGTTCCTATGGGGTTCCTATGGGGTTTCCTATGGGGTTTCCTATGGGGTTCCTATGGGGTTTCCTGTTCCCGCAGCCCCCCCGGCCGTGGTTGGGCAGCAGCCGCCCCCCCAGCAATGCAGCGCTGCCCCCCCCCCGCCCCACAGGCAGCGCCCGCTGCAGCAGCAGCAACATGCAGCACTTCCATAGACCTGGTACTATGGGGCAATAGGGAATGGGTGGGGTGGGACGGGGTGTGGGGTGGGAGATGGTGGGGGGTGGGAGTAATGGGATGGGATGGGATGGGATGGGATGGGATGGGAGATATGGGGTGGGGGGCAATGGGGGCAATGGGATGGGAGATATGGGGTGGGGAGATATGGGAGATATGGGGTGGGAGATGATATGGGGTGGGAGATGATATGGGGTGGGAGATGATATGGGGTGGGAGATAGATATGGGGTGGGAGATGATATGGGGTGGGAGATATGGGGTGGGAGATGATATGGGGTGGGAGATAGATATGGGGTGGGAGATGATATGGGGTGGGAGATAGATATGGGGTGGGGGGCAATGGGGGCAATGGGATGGGAAATATGGGTGGGGAGATATGGGGTGGGAGATGTGGGCGTTATGGGGTGGGGAGATGTGGGGTGGGAGATGTGGGAGTTATGGGGTGGGGAGATGTGGGGTGGGAGTAATGGGGTGGAAGTAATAGGATGGGGAGCAATGGGATGGGAGATATGGGAGTAATGGGGTGGGAGATGATATGGGGTGGGAGATAGATATGGGGTGGGAGATAGATATGGGGTGGGGGGCAATGGGGGCAATGGGATGGGAGATATGGGGTGGGGAGGAATGGGGTGGGAGCTGTAATGGGATCAATGGGGTGGGAGTAATAGGATGGGGAGTAATGGGATGGGAGATGTGGGAGTAATGGGGTGGGGGGAGATATGGGGTGGGGGGAGATATTTGGGGTGGGAGATATTTGGGGTGGGAGATATATGGGGTGGGGAGATATGGGATGGGAGATATAGGGTGGGAGATATGGGATGGGAGATATAGGGTGGGAGATATAGGGATGGGAGATATGGGGTGGGAGATATGGGATGGGAGATATAGGGATGGGAGATATGGGATGGGAGATGAGATATGGGATGGGAGATATAGGGTGGGAGATATAGGGTGGGAGATATGGGATGGGGTGTAATGGGGTGGGAGCAATGGGATGGGGTGTAATGGGGTGGGAGCTGTAATGGGAGCACTGGAATGGGGAGTAATGGGGTGGGAGCAACGGGGTGGGATGGGAGTAATAGGATGGGGAGATATGGGGTGGGAGATATGGGGTGGGAGATATGGGGTGGGAGATATGGGGTGGGAGATATGGGGTGGGAGATATGGGATGGGAGATATGGGATGGGAGATATAGGGTGGGAGATATGGGATGGGAGATATGGGGTGGGAGATATGGGATGGGAGATATAGGGTGGGAGATATGGGGTGGGAGATATGGGGTGGGAGATATAGGGTGGGAGATATGGGGTGGGGAGATATGGGGTGGGAGCTGTAATGAGAGCACTGGAATGAGGAGTAATGGGGTGGGATGGGAGTAATAGGATGGGGAGATATGGGATGGGATCAGTGGGGTGGGCAGTAATGGGGTCAATGGGGTGGGAGTTATGGGATCAATGGGGTGGGAGTTATGGGATCAATGGGGTGGGAGTTATGGGGTCAATGGGATGGGAGTTATGGACTGTCCCATTTCCGACCCAGAGACCGACACGACGGAGCTGAACATCTACAAGAAGCCCCCGATCTACAGGGTGAAAGGTGAGCGGGGACGGACCCCATTGCGCCCCATAGATCCACACCCCACTGATCCCCATTGTGCCCCATAGATCCACACCCCATAGATCCCCATTGAGCCCCATAGATCCACACCCCACTGATCCCCATTGTGCCCCATAGATCCACACCCCATAGATCCCCATTGAGCCCCATAGATCCACACCCCACTGATCCCCATTGTGCCCCATAGATCCACACCCCACTGATCCCCATTGTGCCCCATAGATCCACACCCCACTGATCCCCATTGCGCCCCATAGATCCACACCCCACAGATCCCCATTGTGCCCCATAGATCCCCACCCCACAGATCCCCATTGTGCCCCATAGATCCACACCCCACAGATCCCCACCCCATATCTCACCCCATTGCGCCCCATAGATCCCTACCCCATAGATCCCCATCCCCCATCTCACCCCATTGCACCCCATAGATCCCCACCCCATAGATCCCCACCCCACAGATCCCCACCCCCCATCTCACCCCATTGCCCCCCACAGATCCTCACCCCACAGATCCCCACCCCATAGACCCCCATCCCCCATCTGACCCCATTGAGCCCCATAGATCCCCACCCCACAGATCCCCACCCCATAGACCCCCATCTGACCCCATTACCCCCCCAGACCCCCACCCCATAGATCCCCATCCCCCATCTCACCCCATTATACCCCACAGATCCCCACCCCATAGACCCCCATCTGACCCCATTCCCCCCCCAGACCCCCACCCCACACCCCACCACGGGAAGCATCTCATTGAGGATCTGATCATCGAGTCGTCCAAGTTCCCGGCAGCGCAGCCCCCAGACCCCAATAAACCCGCCAAGATCGAGACCGACTATTGGCCCTGCCCCCCATCGCTGGCTGTTATGGGTACGTGGGGATGGGGCGGGTTATGGGGCAGGTTATGGGGCGGGTTATGGGGTCATTGGGTCCCTTATGGGGTGGGTTATGGGGTCATTGGGTCCCTTATGGGGTGGGCTCTGGTTATGGGGTCATTGGGTCCATCATGGGGTGGGCTCTGGTTATGGGGTCACTGGGTCCATCATGGGGTGGGTGCTCATGGTTATGGGGTCATTGGGTCCCTTATGGGGTGGGTTATGGGGTCATTGGGTCCCTTATGGGGCGGGTTATGGGGTCATTGGGTCCCTTATGGGGTGGGTTATGGGGTCATTGGGTCCATCACGGGGTGGGTTATGGGGCCATTGGGTCCATCATGGGGCGGGTTATGGGGCCATTGGGTCCATTATGGGGTGGGTTATGGGGCCATTGGGTCCATTATGGGGTGGGTTATGGGGTCATTGGGTCCATTATGGGGTGGGTTATGGGGTCATTGGGTCCCTTATGGGGCGGGTTATGGGGTCATTGGGTCCCTTATGGGGTGGGTTATGGGGTCACTGGGTCCATTATGGGGCGGGTTATGGGGCCATTGGGTCCCTTATGGGGTGGGTTATGGGGTCATTGGGTCCCTTATGGGGTGGGTTATGGGGCCATTGGGTCCATTATGGGGTGGGTTATGGGGCCATTGGGTCCCTTATGGGGTGGGTTATGGGGTCATTGGGTCCCTTATGGGGTGGGTTATGGGGTCATTGGGTCCCTTATGGGGTGGGTTATGGGGCCATTGGGTTCCTCATGGGGTGGGTTATGGGGTCATTGGGTCCATTATGGGGTGGGTTATGGGGTCACTGAGTCCATTATGGGGTGGGTTATGGGGTCATTGGGTCCATTATGGGGTGGGTTATGGGGTCATTGGGTCCATTATGGGGTGGGTTATGGGGTCATTGGGTCCATTATGGGGTGGGTTATGGGGTCACTGGGTCCATCATGGGGTGGGTTATGGGGCCATTGGGTCCCTTATGGGGTGGGTTATGGGGCCATTGGGTCCCTTATGGGGTGGGTTATGGGGCCATTGGGTCCCTTATGGGGTGGGTTATGGGGTCATTGGGTCCCTTATGGGGTGGGTTATGGGGTCATTGGGTCCATTATGGGGTGGGTTATGGGGCCATTGGGTCCCTTATGGGGTGGGTTATGGGGTCATTGGGTCCATTATGGGGTGGGTTATGGGGTCATTGGGTCCATTATGGGGTGGGTTATGGGGTCATTGGGTCCATCATGGGGTGGGTTATGGGATCATTGGGTCCCTTATGGGGTGGGTTATGGGGTCATTGGGTCCCTTATGGGGTGGGTTATGGGATCATTGGGTCCCTCATGGGGTGGGTTATGGGATCATTGGGTCCCTCATGGGGTGGGTTATGGGGTCATTGGGTCCCTCATGGGGTGGGTTATGGGATCATTGGGTCCCTTATGGGGTGGGTTATGGGGTCATTGGGTCCCTTATGGGGTGGGCTCTGGTTATGGGGTCATTGGGTCCCTTATGGGGTGGGTTATGGGGTCATTGGGTCCCTTATGGGGTGGGTTATGGGGTCATTGGGTCCATTATGGGGTGGGTTATGGGGTCATTGGGTCCCTTATGGGGTGGGTTATGGGGCCATTGGGTCCCTTATGGGGTGGGTTATGGGGTCATTGGGTTCATTATGGGGTGGGTTATGGGGTCATTGGGTCCATTATGGGGTGGGTGCTCATGGTTATGGGGTCATTATGTCCCTCATGGGGTGGTCTCTGGTTTATGGGGTCATTGGGTCCATCATGGGGTGGGTTATGGGGTCATTGGGTCCCTTATGGGGTGGGCTCTGGTTATGGGGTCATTGGGTCCCTTATGGGGTGGGTTATGGGGTCATTGGGTCCCTTATGGGGTGGGTTATGGGGTCATTGGGTCCATTATGGGGTGGGTTATGGGGTCATTGGGTCCCTTATGGGGTGGGTTATGGGGTCATTGGGTCCCTTATGGGGTGGGTTATGGGGTCATTGGGTCCCTTATGGGGTGGGTTATGGGGTCATTGGGTCCCTTATGGGGTGGGCTCTGGTTATGGGGTCATTGGGTCCCTTATGGGGTGGGCTCTGGTTATGGGGTCATTGGGTCCCTTATGGGGTGGGCTCTTGTTATGGGATCATTGGGTCCCTCATGGGGTGGGCTCTGGTTATGGGGTCATTGGGTCCCTTATGGGGTGGGCTCTGGGTATGGGGTCATTGGGTCCCTTATGGGGTGGGCTCTGGTTTATGGGGTCATTGGGTCCCTTTATGGGGTGGGCTCTGGTTATGGGGTCATTGGGTCCCTTATGGGGCGGGTTATGGGGTGGGTTATGGGGTCACTGGGTCCCTTATGGGGTGGGCTCTGGTTATAGGGCTGGGATCATTGGGTCCCTTATGGGGTGGGGTGGGCTCTGGTTATGGGGCTCGGGTCATTGGGTCCCTTATGGGGTGGGCTCTGGTTATGGGATCATTGGGTCCCTTATGGGGTGGGTGCTCATGGTTATGGGATCATTGGGTCCCTTATGGGGTGGGCTCTGGTTATGGGGTCATTGGTCCCTTATGGGGTGGGTGCTCATGGTTATGGGGTCATTGGGTCCCTTATGGGGTGGGCTCTGGTTTATGGGGTCATTGGGTCCCTTATGGGGTGGGCTCTGGTTTATGGGGGTCATTGGGTCCATTATGGGGTGGGCTCTGGTTTATGGGGTCATTGGGTCCCTTATGGGGTGGGTTATGGGGTCATTGGGTCCCTCATGGGTGGGCTCTGGTTATGGGGTCATTGGGTCCCTTATGGGGTGGGCTCTGGTTATGGGGTCATTGGGTCCCTTATGGGGTGGGCTCTGGTTTATGGGGTCATTGGGTCCATTATGGGGTGGGCTCTGGTTTATGGGGTCATTGGGTCCATTATGGGGTGGGCTCTGGTTATGGGGTCATTGGGTCCCTTATGGGGTGGGCTCTGGTTATGGGGTCATTGGGTCCCTTATGGGGTGGGCTCTGGTTATGGGATCATTGGGTCCCTTTATGGGGTGGGTGCTCATGGTTATGGGGTCCTTGGGTCCCTTATGGGGTCATTGGGTCCCTCATAGGGTGGGCTCTGGTTATGGGATCATTGGGTCCCTTTATGGGGTGGGTGCTCATGGTTATGGGGTCATTGGGTCCCTTATGGGGTGGGCTCTGGTTTATGGGGTCATTGGGTCCATCATGGGGTGGGGTGGGCTCTGGTTATGGGGTGGGCTCTGGTTATGGGGTCATTGGGTCCCCTATGGGGTGGGTGCTCATGGTTATGGGGTCATTGGGTCCCTCTGGCCCCATAGAGACCGAGTGGAGGAGGCGGATGGCGACCAGGAGGGGGGAGGAGGAGGAGGAGGAGCTGAGTGAGGAGATGAAGAACCTGAGGGAGCTGCAGAGGGAGGAGCTGAGCAAGGTGGGGTATGGGGGGTATGGGGGGTATGGGGGGTATGGGGGGTATGAGGGGGTATGGGGGGTATGAGGGGATATGGGGGATATGGGGGGTATAGGGGGTATGGGGGGTATGGGGGATATGGGGGATATGGGGGGTATGGGGGGTATGGGGGATATGGGGGGTATGGGGGATATGGGGGATATGGGGGGTATAGGGGGTATGGGGGGTATGGGGGGTATGGGGGATATGGGGGGGTATGGGGGATATGGGGGGTATAGGGGGTATGGGGGGTATGGGGGATATGGGGGATATGGGGGGTATGGGGGGTATGGGGGATATGGGGGGTATGGGGGATATGGGGGATATGGGGGGTATGGGGGGATATGGGGAGGGGATATGGAGGGCAATGGGGTGGGATATGGGGGTAGGATATGGGGGGCAATGGTGTATGGGGGGGATATGGGGGGATATGGTGGGTGGGATATGGGGGGCAATGGGGGGGCAGTGGGGGGGGGTGGGGGGAGGAGATTTGGGGGGCAGTGGGGGATATGGGGGACAATGGGGGGGAATATGGCGGGTGGGATATGGGGGTGGGATATGGAGGGCAATGGGGGGGTGGGGGATATGGGGAGTGGGATATGGGGGGCAGTGGGGGGGATATTGGGGGGGTTATGTGGGGGGGGGGATATGGGAGGCAGTGGGGTTGGGATATGGGGGGCAGGATGTGGGGGGGGATATGGGGGGTGGAATATGGGGGGCAGTGGGGCATATGGGGGGATATGGGGGGTGGGATATGGGGGGCAGTGGGGCATATGGGGGGATATGGGGGGTGGGATATGGGTTCAATAGGGGGTGGGATATGGGAGGCAGTGGGGGGGATATGGGGAGTGGGATATGGGGGGCAATGGGGAGTGGGTGGGATATGGGGGGGTGGGATATGGGGGGCAATGGCGTATGGGGTGGATATGGGGGGCAGTGGAGGATATGCGGGACAATGGGGGGGATATGGGGGGTGGGATATGGGGGGCAATGGGGGGGATATGGGGGAGGATATATGGGGGGTGGGATATGGGAGGCAGTGGGGGATATGGGGGGATATGGGGGGTGGGATATGGGTTCAATAGGGGGTGGGATATGGGAGGCAGTGGGGGGGGATATGGGGAGTGGGATATGGGGGGCAATGGGGAGTGGGTGGGATATGGGGGGCAGTGGAGGATATGCGGGACAATGGGGGGGATATGGGGGGTGGGATATGAGGGGTAATGGGGGGGGGTATGGGGGGTGGGATGTGGGGTGGGATATGGGGGGCAATGGGGGATGTGGGGGGGTGGGGGATAGGGGTGGGATGGGGGTGGGATGTGCTTGGGGATGTGTATGGGATGGGGAAGGGGATGGGGGTGGGATGGGATGGGATGGGATGGGATGTGCTATGGGGTATGGATGGGATGGGATGGGATGGGTATGGGATATGGATGGGATGGGATGGGATGTGCTATGGGGTATGGATGGGGTGGGATGTGGGATATGTATGGGATGGATATGGGATATGCCATGGGATATGTATGGGATGGGATAGGATGTGCCTTGGGATCTGTATGGGATGGGGATGGGATGGGATGTGTATGGGATGTGCTGTGAGATATGTATGGGATGGGATGGGGATGGGGTGTGCCATGGGATTTGTATGGGGTTTGTATGGGGTTTGTATGAGGTTTGTATGGGGTTTGTATGGGGTTTGTATGGGATGGGGTGTGCCATAGGATCTGTATGGGATGGGGATGGGATGTGCATGGGATGGGATAGGATGTGCTATGGGTATGGATGGGATGGGATCTGTATGGGATGGGATGGGATGTGCCATATGATATATATGGGATGGGATGGGATGTGGGATATGATATATATGGGATGGGATGGGATGTGGGATATGATATATATGGGATGGGGATGGGATGTGCCATGTATGGGACGGGATGGGGGTAGGATCTATATGGCCGTTGCCATACAGATCTCACAGTGCCCCCCCATATCCCCCCATATCCCCCCCCAGGTGACGTCCAACCTGGGGAAGCTGATCCTAAAGGAGGAGATGGAGAAATCCCTCCCCATCCGCAGGAAAACCCGATCCCTGCCCGACAGGACCCCGCTGCATACGGGTACATGGGGACAGGGACCCTATGGAGACCCTATGGAGACCCTATGGAGACCCTATAGAGACCCTATAGGGACCCTATGGAGACCCTATAGAGACCCTATAGGGACCCTATGGAGACCCTATAGAGACCCTATAGAGACCCTATAGGGACCCTATGGAGACCCTATAGAGACCCTATAGAGACCCTATGGAGACCCTATGGAGACCCTATGGAGACCCTATAGGGACCCTATGGAGACCCTATAGAGACCCTATGGAGACCCTATGGAGACCCTATAGGGACCCTATGGAGACCCTATGGAGACCCTATGGAGACCCTATAGAGACCCTATGGAGACCCTATGGAGACCCTATAGAGACCCTATGGCCCTACAACACCCCCAGACACACACAGACCCCTTTAATACCCCCCAGACCCCTTTAATCCCCCCACTGAGACCCTTTTTACCCCCCACAGACCCATTTCCCCCCCCCCAGATCCTTTTATCCCCCCCTAGACCCCCCAATATCACCCCAGACCCCATTTAACCCCCACCCCAGACCCCTTTAATCCCCCCCAGACCCCTTTTAACCCCCCCTGACCCCCTTTAACCCCCCCAGGCCCCCCAATGTCACCCCAATGACTCCCCATACCCCATTAATCCCCCCCATACCCCATTAATCCCCCCCAGACCCCTTTAATCCCCCCTTTAACCCCTTTTACCCCCCCCAGACCCCTTTAATCCCCCCCATACCCCATTAATCCCCCCACTGAGACCCATTTAATCCCCCCCAGACCCCTTTTAACCTCCCCGACCCCTTTAATCCCCCTTTAACCCCTTTTATCTCCCCCAGACCCCATTAATCCCCCCATACCCCATTAATCCCCCCATACCCCATTAATCCCCCTAGACCCCTTTAATCACCCCCAGACTCCATTTAACCCCCCCAGACCCCTTTTACCCCCCACAGACCCTCTACTATCACCCCAATAACACCCCATGATACCCCAGACCCCTTTTAATACCCCCCCAAAACCCCTTTTACCCCCCCCACCCCAGGCCACTTTTATCCCCCTCAGATCCCTCCTAACCCCCCCCAGACCCCTTAAATCCCCCCCTGGACCCCCTTTATCCCCTGACCCCTTTAACCCCCCCCAGACCCCATTTATGCCCCCCCAAACCCCTGTAATCCCCCCCAGACCCCCTTTATCCCCCCACCCCAGACCCTTTATCCCCCCCCATACCCCTCCTGACCCCCCCAGACCCCTTTAATCCCCCAACCCCTTTTATCCCCACCCCCCAGACCCCTTTTAATACCCCCCAGACCCCTTTTAATACCCCCCAGACCCCTTTAATCCCCCCCAGACCCTTTAATCCCCCCCAGACCCCTTTAACCCCCCCAGACCCCTTTAATCCCCCCCAGACCCCTTTTAATACCCCCCAGACCCCATTTATGCCCCCCCCAGACCCCTTTTAAACCCCCCCAAACCCCCTAATGTCATCCCAATGACACCCCATGACACCCCCGACCCCATTAACCCCCCAGACCCCATTTCCCCCCCTAACCCCATTTATCCCCCCCCAGCCCTACACACGTGCAGTTATAAGAGCTCCTCGCTGCCCCCATCCGGACGCAGCACCTTGACCAGGGTGAGTGGGGTGGGATTGGGGTCGGGGCTGGGACCCCCGGGTTTGGGGTCGGGGTGATGGTACCATTGGGTTTGGGGTTGTGGCCCTATTGGGGTCGGGGTGATGGTACCATTGGGTTTGGGGTTGTGTCTCTATTGGGGTCGGGGTGATGGTACCATTGGGTTTGGGGTTGTGTCTCTATTGGGGTCGGGGTGATGGTACCATTGGGTTTGGGGTTGTGTCTCTATTGGGGTCGGGGTGATGGTACCATTGGGTTTGGGGTTGTGGCCCTATTGGGGTCAGGGTGATGGTACCATTGGGTTTGGGGTTGTGGCCCTATTGGGGTCAGGGTGATGGTACCATTGGGTTTGGGGTTGTGGCCCTATTGGGGTCGGGGTGATGGTACCATTGGTTTTGGGGTTGTGGCCCTATTGGGGTCGGGGTGATGGTACCATTGGGTTTGGGGTTGTGGCTCTATTGGGGTCGGGGTGATGGTACCATTGGGTTTGGGGTTGTGGCCCTATTGGGGTCGGGGTGATGGTACCATTGGGTTTGGGGTTGTGGCCCTATTGGGGTCAGGGTGATGGTACCATTGGTTTTGGGGTTGTGGCCCTATTGGGGTCGGGGTGATGGTACCATTGGGTTTGGGGTTGTGGCTCTATTGGGGTCGGGGTGATGGTACCATTGGGTTTGGGGTTATGGCCCTATTGGGGTCGGGGTGATGGTACCATTGGGTTTGGGGTTGTGGCTCTATTGGGGTCGGGGTGATGGTACCATTGGGTTTGGGGTTGTGGCTCTATTGGGGTCGGGGTGATGGTACCATTGGGTTTGGGGTTATGGCCCTATTGGGGTCAGGGTGATGGTACCATTGGGTTTGGGGTTATGGCCCTATTGGGGTCGGGGTGATGGTACCATTGGGTTTGGGGTTATGGCCCTATTGGGGTCGGGGTGATGGTACCATTGGGTTTGGGGTTGTGACCCTATTGGGGTCAGGGTGATGGTACCATTGGGTTTGGGGTTATGGCCCTATTGGGGTCAGGGTGATGGTACCATTGGGTTTGGGGTTGTGGCCCTATTGGGGTCGGGGTGATGGTACCATTGGGTTTGGGGTTGTGTCTCTATTGGGGTCGGGGTGATGGTACCATTGGGTTTGGGGTTGTGTCTCTATTGGGGTCGGGGTGATGGTACCATTGGGTTTGGGGTTGTGTCTCTATTGGGGTCGGGGTGATGGTACCATTGGGTTTGGGGTTGTGGCCCTATTGGGGTCAGGGTGATGGTACCATTGGGTTTGGGGTTATGGCCCTATTGGGGTCAGGGTGATGGTACCATTGGGTTTGGGGTTGTGGCCCTATTGGGGTCGGGGTGATGGTACCATTGGGTTTGGGGTTATGGCCCTATTGGGGTCGGGGTGATGGTACCATTGGGTTTGGGGTTATGGCCCTATTGGGGTCGGGGTGATGGTACCATTGGGTTTGGGGTTGTGACCCTATTGGGGTCAGGGTGATGGTACCATTGGGTTTGGGGTTATGGCCCTATTGGGGTCAGGGTGATGGTACCATTGGGTTTGGGGTTGTGGCCCTATTGGGGTCGGGGTGATGGTACCATTGGGTTTGGGGTTGTGTCTCTATTGGGGTCGGGGTGATGGTACCATTGGGTTTGGGGTTGTGTCTCTATTGGGGTCGGGGTGATGGTACCATTGGGTTTGGGGTTGTGTCTCTATTGGGGTCGGGGTGATGGTACCATTGGGTTTGGGGTTGTGGCCCTATTGGGGTCAGGGTGATGGTACCATTGGGTTTGGGGTTGTGGCCCTATTGGGGTCAGGGTGATGGTACCATTGGGTTTGGGGTTGTGGCCCTATTGGGGTCGGGGTGATGGTACCATTGGTTTTGGGGTTGTGGCCCTATTGGGGTCGGGGTGATGGTACCATTGGGTTTGGGGTTGTGGCTCTATTGGGGTCGGGGTGATGGTACCATTGGGTTTGGGGTTGTGGCCCTATTGGGGTCGGGGTGATGGTACCATTGGGTTTGGGGTTGTGGCCCTATTGGGGTCAGGGTGATGGTACCATTGGTTTTGGGGTTGTGGCCCTATTGGGGTCGGGGTGATGGTACCATTGGGTTTGGGGTTGTGGCTCTATTGGGGTCGGGGTGATGGTACCATTGGGTTTGGGGTTATGGCCCTATTGGGGTCGGGGTGATGGTACCATTGGGTTTGGGGTTGTGGCTCTATTGGGGTCGGGGTGATGGTACCATTGGGTTTGGGGTTGTGGCTCTATTGGGGTCGGGGTGATGGTACCATTGGGTTTGGGGTTATGGCCCTATTGGGGTCAGGGTGATGGTACCATTGGGTTTGGGGTTATGGCCCTATTGGGGTCGGGGTGATGGTACCATTGGGTTTGGGGTTATGGCCCTATTGGGGTCGGGGTGATGGTACCATTGGGTTTGGGGTTGTGACCCTATTGGGGTCAGGGTGATGGTACCATTGGGTTTGGGGTTATGGCCCTATTGGGGTCAGGGTGATGGTACCATTGGGTTTGGGGTTGTGGCCCTATTGGGGTCGGGGTGATGGTACCATTGGGTTTGGGGTTGTGGCTCTATTGGGGTCGGGGTGATGGTACCATTGGGTTTGGGGTTATGGCCCTATTGGGGTCGGGGTGATGGTACCATTGGGTTTGGGGTTGTGGCTCTATTGGGGTCGGGGTGATGGTACCATTGGGTTTGGGGTTGTGGCTCTATTGGGGTCGGGGTGATGGTACCATTGGGTTTGGGGTTATGGCCCTATTGGGGTCAGGGTGATGGTACCATTGGGTTTGGGGTTATGGCCCTATTGGGGTCGGGGTGATGGTACCATTGGGTTTGGGGTTATGGCCCTATTGGGGTTGGGGTGATGGTACCATTGGGTTTGGGGTTATGGCCCTATTGGGGTCAGGGTGATGGTACCATTGGGTTTGGGGTTGTGGCCCTATTGGGGTCGGGGTGGTGGTACCATTGGGTTTGGGGTTATGGCCCTATTGGGGTTGGGGTGATGGTACCATTGGGTTTGGGGTTATGGCCCTATTGGGGTCAGGGTGATGGTACCATTGGGTTTGGGGTTGTGGCCCTATTGGGGTCGGGGTGGTGGTACCATTGGGTTTGGGGTCGGGGTGATGGCAGTGCTGGGTTTGGGGTCGGTGCTGTTTGGGGTCGGTGCTGGGTTTGGGGTCGGTGCTGGGTTTGGGGTCGGTGCTGGGTTTGGGGTCGGTGCTGTTTGGGGTCGGTGCTGTTTGGGGTCGTGGTGGCAGTGCTGACCCTATATCCCCATTGATCCCATTCAGCTGCAGTCAGCAGAGTTCAGCTCAAGCAGCAGCGACCAGGGCAGCCCAGGTGAGCGGCGCCTCCTTATGGGGCCGGTTCCTTTTGGGGCCGGTTCCTTTTGGGGCCGGTTCCTTTTGGGGCCGGTTCCTTTTGGGGTCGGATCCTTTTGGGGCCGGTTCATTTGGGGTCGGTTCCTTTTGGGGTCGGTTCCTTTTGGGGCCGGTTCCTTTTGGGGTCGGATCCTTTTGGGGTCGGTTCCTTTTGGGGCCGGTTCCTTTTGGGGTCGGTTCCTTTTGGGGCCGGTTCATTTGGGGTCGGTTCCTTTTGGGGTCGGATCCTTTTGGGGTCGGTTCCTTTTGGGGTCGGATCCTTTTGGGGCCGGTTCCTTTTGGGGCCGGTTCCTTTTGGGGTCGGTTCCATTTGGGGCCGGTTCCTTTTGGGGCCGGTTCCTTTTGGGGCCGGTTCCTTTTGGGGCCGGTTCCTTTGGGGCCGGTTCCTTTTGGGGTCGGTTCATTTGGGGCCGGTTCCTTTTGGGGTCGGTTCCTTTTTGGGGCCGGTTCCTTTTGGGGTCGGTTCATTTGGGGTCGGTTCATTTGGGGTCGGGTCCATTTGGGGTCGGTTCCTTTTGGGGTCGGTTCCTTTTGGGGCCGGTTCCTTTTGGGGCCGGTTCCTTTTGGGGCCGGTTCCTTTTGGGGTCGGTTCCTTTTGGGGCCGGTTCCTTTTGGGGTCGGGTCCTTTTGGGGTCGGATCCTTTTGGGGTCGGTTCCTTTTGGGGTCGGTTCCTTTTGGGGTCGGGTCCTTTTGGGGTCGGGACTGATCTGTGCTGTTCTCTCTTATAGGGCTGCAGGTGAGCGCTCAGCCGGAGGATTGAGGACAATGGGGTGACAATGGGGTGTTATAGGGTGATATTGGGGTGTTATGGGGTGACAATGGGGTGACATTGAGGTGCTATGGGGTGTTTGGGGTTACATGGGGTGTTATAGGGTGACACTGAGGTGTTATGGGGTGTCATCAGGGTGTCATAGGGTGACATTGGGGTGTTATGGGGTGACAATGGGGTGTTATGGGGTGACAATGGGGTGTTATAGGGTGACATTGGGGTGTTATGGGGTGTTATGGGGTGACATTGGGGTGTTATGGGGTGTTATAGGGTGACATTGGGGTGTTATGGGGTGACATTGGGGTGTTATAGGGTGACATTGGGGTGTTATGGGGTGACAATGGGGTGATATGGGGTGACATGGGGTGTTATGGGTTGTTATAGGGTGACAATGGGGTGACACTGGGGTGGCATTGAGGTGTTATGGGGTGACATGGGCTGTCGTGGGGTGACAATGGGGTGTTATGGGGTGTTATGGGATGTTATAGGGTGACACTGGGGTTTTATGGGGTGACATTGGGGTGTCGTGGGGTGACATGGGGTTTTATAGGGTGGCAATGGGGTGTTATGGGGTGTTATAGGGTGACATTGGGGTGTTATAGTGTGACATTGGGGTGTTATGGGGTGTTATGGGGTGACATTGGGGTGTTATGGGGTGACAATGGAGTGACATGGTGTGTCATGGGATGTTATGGGGTGTCACTGGGGTGTTATAGGGTGACATTAGGGTGTGATGGGATTACACTGGGGTGACATTGGGGTGACAGTGGGGTGACAATGGGGTGTTATGGTGTGTTATAGGGTGACATTGGGGTGTTATGGGGTGACAGTGGGGTGTTATAGGGTGACATTGGGGTGTTATGGGGTGACAGTGGGGTGTTATAGGGTGACATTGGGGTGTTATGGGGTGACAGTGGGGTGTTATAGGGTGACATTGGGGTGTTATGGGGTGACAGTGGGGTGTTATAGGGTGACATTGGGGTGTAATGGGGTGACAGTGGGGTGACATTGAGGTGCTATGGGGTGTTATGGGGTGTTAGGGGTTACATGGGGTGTTACAGGGTGACACTGGAGTGTCATAGGGTGACATGGGGTGTTATAGGGTGACAGTGGGGTGACACTGGGGTGTCATTGGGGTGTCTTAGGGTGTCATTGGGGTGTTATGGGGTGACATGGGGTGTTATAGGGTGACTATGGGGTGTTATGGGGTGTCTGAGGGTGTTATGGGATGATACCTGGGGTTAATGGGGTGTTATAGGGTTGATGGGGGGTTCCCATGGCTGTGCCCCATATATGTGGGGTTTGTCCCTATAGAACGGCCAACGCGGGCGCATGGACCGCGGGAACTCCCTGCCCAGTATGTTGGAGCAGAAGGTGAGTTATGGGGGGGGGTTATATGGGGTCAGTGGGGTGGGGGGCTCAATGGGGTCAATGGGGGTGGGTTTGTATGGGGGGCTCAATGGGGTCAGTGGGGATGGGTTTATATGGGGTCAATGGGGTGGGGGGCTCAATGGGGTCAATAGGGATGGGTTTATATGGGGGGGTCAATGGGGTGGGGGGATTTATATGGGGTCAATGGGGTGGGGGTCTCAATGGGGTTAATGGGGATGGGTTTATATGGGGGGGTCAATGGGGTCAATAGGGATGGGTTTATATGGGGTCAATGGGGTGGGGGGCTCAATGGGGTCAATAGGGATGGGTTTATATGGGGGGGTCAGTGGGGTGGGGGGATTTATATGGGGGTCAATGGGGTGGGGGTCTCAATGGGGTCAATGGGGGTGGGTTTATATGGGGGGCTCAATGGGGTCAATAGGGATGGGTTTATATGGGGGGCTCAATGGGGTCAATGGGGATGGGTTTATATGGGGGGCTCAATGGGGTCAATAGGGATGGGTTTATATGGGGGGCTCAATGGGGTCAATGGGGATGGGTTTATATGGGGGGTGGTCAATGGGGTGGGATTTATATGGGGTCAGTGGGGTGGGGGGCTCAATGGGGTCAATGGGGATGGGTTTATATGGAGGGGTCAATGGGGTGGGGGGGTGGAATTATATGGGGTCAATGGGGTGGGGATTTATATGGGGGGGTCAGTGGGGTGGGGGGGGATGGATTTATATGGGGGGGGAAATGGGGGGGGGAATGGGTTTGTATGGGGTTAATGGGGGGGGGTTTATATGGGGGGTCAATGGGGTGGGGGGGATTTATATGGGGGGGTCAATGGGGGGGAATTGGGTTTATATGGTGGGGGGTCAATGGGGTGGAGGGGGTCAGTGGGGTGGGGGGTGATGGGATTATATGGGGGGTGTCAATGGGGTGGGGGGATGGGTTTATATGGGGTTAATGGGGGGGGGGGTTATATGGGGGGGTCAATGGGGTGGGGGGGGTTGGGTTTCTATGGGGGGGGTTGGGTTTCTATGGGGGAGGTTATAGGTTTCTATGGGGGGGGTCTCACATCTCCCCCCATCCTGCCAGATCTACCCCTATGAGATGCTGATGGTGACAAATAGGGGCAGGGTGAAGCTGCCGCCTGGGGTGGACAGGACAAGGCTGGAGGTAGGGGGGGATATGGGGGGATATGGGGGGAGATGGGGAGTGTGGGGGGAGAGGGGGGGTGTGGGGGGATGGATATGGGGTGAGGGGGGAGATAGATATGGGGTGAGATGGGTGTGGGGTTTGGGGCCAGTGTGATGTTGGGGTTTGGGGTCAGTGTGTTATTGGGGCCAGTGTGATGTTGGGGTTTGGGGTCGGTGTGTTAATGGGGTTTGGGGTCTCTGTGTTATTATGGGTTGGTCCCATCCCTGGGGTCTCTGTGTTCTTATGGGGGGGGTTTGGGGTCGCTGTGTTAATGGGGTCGGGGTGTTAATGGGGTTTGGGGTCTCTGTGTTATTATGGGGGGGGGGTTGGGGGTCACTGTGTTAATAGGGTTTGGGGTTGATGTTAATGGGGTCGGTGTGTTAATGGGGTCGGGGTGTTATTGGGGTTTGGGGTCTCTTTGTTCTTATAGGGGGGGTTTGGGGTCGCTGTGTTAATGGGGTTTGGGGTCAGTGTGTTATTGGGGTCAGGGTGTTATTGGGGTTTGGGGTCTCTGTGTTCTTATAGGGGGGATTTGGGGTTGGTGTGTTAATGGGGTCGATGTGTTATTGGGGTTGGGGTGTTATTGGGGTTTGGGGTCGTTGTTATTGGGGTTTGGGATCAATGTGATATAGGGGGGGTTGGGGTCACTGTGTTAATAGGGTTTGGGGTCGATGTTATTGGGGTCACTGTGTTAATGGGGTTTGGTTTCTCTCTATGTTATTATGGGGGGGTTTGGGGTCGCTGTGTTAATGGGGTTGGGGTCGGTGTGTTAATGGGGTCGGGGTGTTAATGGGGTTTGGGGTCTCTGTGTTATTATGGGGGGTTTGGGGTCAGTGTGTTAATAGGGTTTGGGGTCGATGTTATTGGGGTTGGTGTGTTAATGGGGTTGGGGTGTTATTGGGGTTTGGGGTCTCTGTGTTATTATGGGGGGGGTTTGGGGTCACTGTGTTAATGGGGTTTGGGGTTGATATTATTGGGGTTGCTGTGTTAATGGGGTCGGGGTGTTATTGGGGTTTGGGGTCTCTGTGTTCTTATGGGGGGGGGTTGGGGTCGCTGTGTTAATGGGGTTTGGGGTCGTTGTTATTGGGGTTTGGGGTCAATGTGATATAGGGGGAGTTTGGGGTCAGTGTGTTAATGGGGTTCGGGGTCTCTGTGTTCTTATGGGGGGGGTTTGGGGTCACTGTGTTAATGGGGTCGGGGTGTTATTGGGGTTTGGGGTCGTTGTTATTGGGGTCAGTGTGATTTTGGGGTTTGGGGTCAGTGTGTTATTGGGGTTTGGGGTCGCTGTGTTAATGGGGTTTGGGGTCGATGTTATTGGGGTCGGTGTGTTATTGGGGTTTGGGGTCTCTGTGTTATTATGGGGGGGTTTGGGGTCACTGTGTTAATGGGGTTGGGGTGTTAATGGGGTTGGGGTGTTAATGGGGTTGGGGTGTTAATGGGGTTGGGGTGTTAATGGGGTTTGGGGTCTCTGTGTTCTTATGGGGGGGGGTTTGGGGTCACTGTGTTAATAGGGTTTGGGGTCGATGTTATTGGGGTCACTGTGTTAATGGGGTTTGGGTTCTCTCTATGTTATTATGGGGGGGTTTGGGATCGCTGTGTTAATGGGGTCGGTGTGTTAATGGGGTTTGGGGTGTTATTGTGGTTTGGGGTCTCTGTGTTCTTATGGGGGGGGATTTGGGGTCACTGTGTTAATAGGGTTTGGGGTCGATGTTATTGGGGTTGCTGTGTTAATGGGGTTTGGGTTCTCTCTATGTTATTATGGGGGGGTTTGGGGTCGCTGTGTTAATGGGGTTGGGGTCGCTGTGTTAATGGGGTCGGGGTGTTAATGGGGTCAGTGTGTTAATGGGGTTGGGGTGTTAATGGGGTTTGGGGTCTCTGTGTTATTATGGGGGGGGGTTTGGGGTCACTGTGTTAATAGGGTTTGGGGTTGATGTTATTGGGGTCGGTGTGTTATAATGGGGTCGGGGTGTTATTGGGGTTTGGGGTCGTTGTTATTGGGGTTTGGGATCAATGTGATATAGGGGGGTTTGGGGTCGGAGTGTTATTGGGGTTTGGGGTCTCTGTGTTATTATGGGGGGGGGTTTGGGGTTGCTGTGTTAATAGGGTTTGGGGTCGATGTTATTGGGGTCGGTGTGTTAATGGGGTCGGGGTGTTAATGGGGTTTGGGGTCGTTGTTATTGGGGTTTGGGATCAATGTGATATAGGGGGGGATTTGGGGTCTCTGTGTTAATGGTGCCTGGGCTCGTTGTTATGGGCTCGTTGTTATGGGCTCGTTGTTATGGGCTCGTTGTTATGGGCTCGTTGTTATGGGCTCATTGTTATGGGGTCCCTGCTCTCATTGTCCCCTATGTCTCCCCCTCCCCTATTTCCCCCAGCGCCATTTGTCCCCCGCCGATTTCCTGCGTGTTTTTGGGATCCCCCCCGAGCAGTTCTCCAGGCTGGCGCTGTGGAAACGCAACGAGCTCAAGAAGAAAGCCTTCCTCTTCTGAGCCCCATGGATCGCTATGGGGTTTAATGGGACCCCCATAGACCCCCCATAGACCCCACAACACCCCATAGACCACACAGCACCCCATAGACCAAACAACACCCCCCATAGACCCCACAACACCCCATAGACCCCACAACACCCCATAGACCACACAACACCCCCCATAGACCCCACAACACACCCCATAGACCCCACAACACACCCCATAGACCCTACAACACCCCATAGACCCCACAACACACCCCATAGACCCCACAACACCCCCCATAGACCACACAACACCCCCCATAGACCACACAACACACCCCATAGACCCCACAACACCCCATAGACCACACAGCACACCCCATAGACCCCACAACACCCCATAGACCCCACAACACCCCCCATAGACCCCACAACACCCCCCACCTTAATGTGCCCCATCCCTGTAGGATTAAAGGGCTCCACCCCACACACACACACACACACACACACACAGCCCCATGGTCTCTATGGGGCTGGGAACCCCCCCCCCCGGGGGTGCTCAGTGCCCCATAGGGCTCTATGGGGCTGAGACCCCCCCACAGGTCTCTATGGGGCTGGGAACCCCCCCACAAGTCTCTATGGGGCTGGGACCCCCCTCCAGGTGTGCTCAGTGCCCCATAGGACTCTATGGGGCTGTGACCCCCCAATAGGTTTCTATGGGGCTGAGACCTCCCCCTCATGTCAGCACCTATGGGTGCTCAGTGCCCCACAGGTCTCTATGGGGCTGAGACCCCCCCCCAGGTGTGCTGTGCCCCATAGGTCTCTATGGGGCTGGGACCCCCCACAGGACTCTATGGGGTTGGGACCCCCCCCCCCAGGTCTCCATGGGGCTGGGACCCCCCAGTAGGTTTCTATGGGATGTGACCCTCCCCACAGGTCTCTATGGGGCTGTGACCCCCCCCCATAGTTCTCTATGGGGCTGAGACCCCCCATATGTCTCTATGGGGCTGGGACCCCCCCAGCCCCCCCCGTGCCACCATTCATTCACTGCCAAACCTGCCCGGCCCCACACGGGGGGGGGGCAGCGTTGGGGGTGGGGAGCAAATGGGGTTTGTTATGGGGGGGATGTGGGGCAGAGCCTGAGTTTGGGGTTGTGTCTTTGTGGCTGCAATGGGGCCGTGCAGGGCTGCAGGGTTATGGGGTGATGCAATGGGGCAATGCAAGGAGCATTGCAGCAGGGCAATGGGGTGATGCAATGGGGCAGGTGGGATGCAGGGCAGTGGGGTGATGCAATGGGGCGATGCAAGGAGCATTGCTGCAAGGCAATGGGGTGATGCAGTGGGGCATTGCAGCAAGGCAATGGGGCGATGCAATGGGGCGGTGCTGCAGGACAGTGAGGAATGCAGTGGGGTGATGCAATGGGGCAATGCAAGGAGCATTGCAGCAGGGCAATGGGGTGATGCAGTGGGGCAATGCAATGGGGTGGTGCTGCAGGGCGATGGGGCAATGCAAGAACCATTGCAGCAAGGCAGTGGGGCAGTGCTGCAGGGCAGTGGGGTGATGCAGCAGGGCAATGCAAGGAGCATTGCAGCAAGGCAATGGGGTGATGCAGTGGGGCAATGCAATGGGGTGATGCAATGGGGCAATGCAATGGGGCAATGCAATGGGGTGATGCTGCAGGACAGTGAGGAATGCAGTGAGATGCTGCAGTGGGTCAATGGGGTGATGCAAGGAGCATTGCAGTGGGGCAGTGGGGTGGTGCAGGGATTGCAGCAGGGCAGTGGGGGGATGCAATGGGGTGATGCAGGGAGCATTGCAGTGGGGCAATGCAATGGGGTGATGCAATGGGGTGATGCAGGGAGCATTGCAGTGGGGCAATGCAATGGGGTGGTGCTGCGGGGCAATGCAAGGAGCATTGCAGCAGGGTAATGGGGCGATGCAGTGGGATGATGCAGTGGGGTGATGCAATGGGGCAGCGCTGCAGGGCTATGGGGCACACATCCCCCCCAGCCCCACACATCCCCCCCAGCCCCACACATCCCCCCCTTACCCCACACATCCCCCAGCCCCACACATCCCCCCCCAGCCCCACACATCCCCCCCTTACCCCACACATCCCCCTTACCCCACACATCCCCCCCAGCCCCACACATCCCCCCCAGCCCCACACATCCCCCTTACCCCACACATCCCCCCCAGCCCCACACATCCCCCTTACCCCACACATCCCCCCCCAGCCCCACACATCCCCCCCAGCCCCACATCCCCCCCGGCCCCACACATCCTCCCCCAGCCCCACACATCCCCCCCTGCCCCACACACCCCCCTGCCCCACACACCCCCCTGCCCCACACACCCCCTGCCCCACACATCCCCCCCTGCCCCACAAACCCCTCCAGCCCCACACATCCCCTGCCCCACACATCCCCCTTACCCCACACATCCCCCCCAGCCCCACATCCCTCAGCCCCACACATCCCCCCAGCCCCACAAACCCCCCCAGCCCCACACATCCTCCCCCAGCCCCACACATCCCCCCCAGCCCCACACATCCCCCCCCAGCCCCACATCCCTCAGCCCCACACATCGAATGTACTTCGGGATCTTTCTCTGCCTTTCACCGGGAACAGCGACGTCCAAACCCAGTTGGGGGTCGATAAATGGGGGGGGTCGTTAAATAGGGGGGTGGTCTCTAACTGGGGGGGGTCTCCGTTCACTTCTCGTTGTTCCCGTTGGGCTCCATTTGATTTTGCCGCTGTCGGATGAATTTTTTTGTATTTCTTCATTTTATTTTATTTCTTCTCTTTATTTTATTAATTTTTTTTTGTTGTTGGCTTCGAATTAAAGGTGAAAAAATGGCCGCTCCGTCTCTTAACAACCCGGTTCGGTTCGGTTCCCCCCCCGATCCGATTCGTTTTCCCCCCTGGTCCGGTTCGTTTCCCCCCCGGTCCGGTTCGTTTCGACCCCCCCCCGGTTCGGTCCGGTTCCCCCGGTCCGGTTCCGTTCCCCCCCCTCGGTCCGGTTTGTTTCGAACCCCCGGTTCGGTTCGGTTCCCCCCCCCGATCCGATTCGTTTTCCCCCCATGGTCCGGTTCGTTTCGATCCCCCCCGGTCCGGTCCATCACGCCCCCCCCGCCCCGGTCCGGTCTGGTTCGGTTCCCTCCCATGGTCCGGTTCGTTTCCCCCCCGATCCGGTTCGTTTCGACCCCCCCCCGGTCCGGTCCGGTTCCCCCGGTCCGGTTCGTTCCCCCCCCCACGATCCGGTTCGGTTTCCCCCCCCCCCCCCGGTCCGATTCGTTTTCCCCCTCGGTCCGTTCCGTTTCGACCCCCCCCATGGTCTGGTTCGGTTCCCCCCCGATCCGGTTCGTTTCGACCCCCCCGGTCCGGTTCGGTTCGTTTTCCCCCCCCGGTCTGGTTCCGTTTCCCCCCAGGTCCAGTTCGGTTCCCCTCCATGGTCTGGTTCGGTTCCCCCTGATCCGGTTCGTTTCGACCCCCCCCGGTCCGGTTCGTTCCCCCCCCGGTTCAGTCCGGTTCCCCCGGTCCGGTTCCGTTTCCCCCCCATGGTCCGGTTCGTTCCCCCCCCTCTCTCCGGTTCCGCTTCCCCTCCCCTGGTCCATCTCCCCCCCCCCCGGTCCGGTCCGGTTCGGTTCCCCCCCCGCGGTCCGTTTTCTCCCCCGTTCCCGATCCGCCCCATAGATGGCGCTGTCGATCCGGGTCGGATCCGATCCCTCCTCCCTGGTTCTTCTCTCTATGGGGCGGCGCGGCCGAACCGGGTCGGAACCGCCGGGATGTGAGAACTGAACCAGCATGGACCGGAGGAGAGGTATGGGGGGGGGGGGGGGGGGGAGTATAGGAGGGGTATGGGGCAGGGGGGGTATATGGGGTGGGTATAGGGGAGAGACTATAGGGCAGGGGGAGTATAGGGGGTGTGGGTGGGTATAGGGAAGGGGGGATATAGGGGGTATAGGGCAGGGGGAGTATATAGGGTGGGTATAGAGGGTGTGGGTATAGGGCAGGGGGAGTATAGGGAGGGTGGGTGTAGGGGGGTTGGGTATAGGGCAGAAGGAGTATATAGGGTGGATATGGGGCAGGGGGAGTATATGGGGTTGGTATGGGGTAGGGTTGGTATGGGGCAGGGGGAGTATATGGAGTGTGGGTATAGGGCAGGGGGTGTATGGGGGGGAGGGTATAGGGCAGGGGAAGTATGGAGTATGGGTATAGGGCAGGGGGAGTATATGGGGCGTGGGTGTAGGGCAGGGGGAGTATATTGGGTGGGTATAGGGGGGGACTATAGGGCAGGGGGAGTATATGGGGTTGGGTATGGGGCAGGGGGGCTATAGGGGGTGTCGGTATAGGGCAGGGGGAGTATAGGGCTGTGGGTATAGGGGAGGGTGGGTATAGGGGATGGGGGTGGGGGGCAGGGGGAGTATATGGGGTGTGGGTATGGGGCAGGGGGAGTATAGGGGGTGGGTGAGGGTATATTGGGGGGTGAGAGTGTGGGGGGGGTTGGTTTAGGGGACGGTGAGTGTGGGGTATGGGGGGTGTAAATAGGGGGTGTATAGGGTTGGTGTAGGGGTGAGAGTTATTGGGGTTATGGGTATGGGGTGCAGGTATAGGGGGCTGTTGCTTTGGGGGAGGGTGAGTATGGGGTGTGGGGGTATAGGGTGTGTGGGGTGTGGGGGGTGTTGGTTTAGGGGAGGGTGGGTATAGGGGGTGTATATGGGGTGATATAGGGGTTATGGGGGGGTGAGGGTATAGGGGATGAGAGTATGGGGTGCAATATAGGGGGTGAGAGTGTGGGGTGTGGGGTATAGGGGGTGAGGGTCTAGGGCTTATGGGTATGGGGTTATGGGTATGGGGGGGGTGAGGATATAGGGGCTGTGAGCGTATGGGGTGAGAGCATCAGTGTGGGGCAGGTGTTGGGGGGGACCAGCATTAGGATGGTGGTGCGGCCCTATAGGGCAGCGGGGCTGAGTGGGGCTGAGCGCAGTGGGGTGGCTGTGGGGTGGATGTGGGGCTGGGGGTGGCTATGGGGTGTCAGTGGGGTGGCTATGGGGTGGATGTGGGGCTGGGGGTGTCAGTGTGGTGGCTGTGGGGTGTCAGTGGGGTGGCTATGGGGTGGCTGTGGGGCTGGGGGTTTCAGTGGGGTGTCAGTGGGGTGTCAATGGGGTGGCTATGGGGTGTCAATGGGGTGGCTATGGGGTGTCAGTGGGGTGGCTGTGGGGTGGCTGTGGGGTGGATGTGGGGCTGGGGGTGGCTATGGGGTGTCAGTGGGGTGGCTGTGGGGTGGCTGTGGGGCCGGGGCTGTCAATGGGGTGAGGGACGGAGTGTAAACAAGGTGGGGGGGGGAGTCACGGGACGGAGTGTGGGGTGGGGGCTGCTCCTATGGGGCGATGTGGGGCAGAGCTCCGTGGGGGCGGAGGGGAAGGGCCCCCGCCCTATAGCCGCGCTATGGGGTCACGCTGCGGCCGGGAGCGGCTCCAGCACTGAGTCATCCCGGCCGCGATCCCTGGGGCGCCCCACAGCTGTGACCCCCCCCCTCCTGCCCCATAGATTCCTCGTTTGACCCCCCCCTGCACCCTATAGCTGGGGGGCTGCTTGCCTCCCTGCCCCATGGATGCTTTCCATCTCTTCCCCCCCGCCAATTCTAGGCCCCCTCCCCATCTTTACCCCCCCCTCCATCTCAGAGACCCCCCCCAACCTTAAGGACCCCCCCCATTCTTTGACCCCCCCTCCCATCTTTAACCCCCCCTCCATCTCAGAGACCCCCACCCAATATTAAGGACCCTTCCCCAATTCTAACTCCCCCCATCTTTATCCCCCCCCCCCACCATTTAGGCCCCCCCCCAAATTCTTTGACGCCCCCCATCTCAGAGACCCCCCCCAACTTTAAGGACCCCCCCCCCGAATTCTAGGACCCCTCCCATCTTTACCCTCCTCCTCCATCTCAAAGACCCCCCCCAACCTTGAAGACCAATGGGGGTTGGTCACCATATAGGGCTGCTATGGGGCACAGGGGGTGGTGTCACCATATAGGGCTGCTATGGGGCACGGGGGGTGGTGTCACCATATAGGGCTGCTATGGGGCACGGGGGGTGGTGTCACCATATGGGGCTGCTATGGGGCACAGGGGGTTGGTCACTATAGGGGGCTGCTATGGGGCACAGGGGGTGGTGTCTCCATATGGGGCTGCTATGGGGCACAGGGGGTTGGTCACTATAGGGGGCTGCTATGGGGCACGGGGGGTGGTGTCACCATATAGGGCTGCTATGGGGCACAGAGCTCTGAGCACACTGGGGGGGGGGGGGATATAGGTGGGGGGGGGGGAGGCAGAGCTGAGCAGGGTGGGCACAGCATTAAGGTCTGCCCTATAGACCCTCCCCAGCATCAGGGTCTGCCCCACAGCTGCCCCCCAACATCAGGGTCTGGCCCCATAGCCCCCCCCAGCATCAGGGTCTGCCCTATAGACTCCACATCCCACCCCCCAGCATCAGGGTCTGCCCCACATCCCCCCCCCCCCCCAGCATCAAGGTCTGCCCCACATCCCCCTCCAACATCAGGGTCTGCCCCACATCCCACCCCCCCATCAGTGTCTGCCCTATAGACCCCCTCCAGCATCAGGTTCTGCCCTATAGACCCCCCCCATCAGTGTCTGCCCTATAGACCCCCCCCATCATCCCCCCGTTGTTTCTCCTGTTGTTCCTCCCCCCCCTTTCCCTTATTATCCCCCCCCCCCGTTCCCATGGTGCTGCAGCTGTTTGGCTGCAGTTCCTGCATTGCTCAGCGCTGCTGCTCGGACAGATGTTTCCTTCCCCCCCCAAACACACACACACACACAGACAGACATGCAGCTCCCACCCCACACACAGGGTGGCTGCAGGGCTGCATTGGTGCAGGGGGGGCTGTTCTGTAGGGGTGCAGATATGCTGGCACCAGGGGGATGCAATGGGGGATGCAACGGGGATGCAATGGGGGATGCAACGGGGATGCAATGGGTGCATGGATGCTGTCTCTATGGGGTGCAGTAGGGATGCATTGGTGCATGGATGCTGGCGCCATGAGGATGCAATGGGTGCATACGTGCTGGCACCATAGGGATGCAATAGATGCATGGATGCTGGCACCGTGGGGATGCAATGGGGATGCAACAGGGATGCAATGGGTGCATGGATGCTGGCACCATGGGGATGCAGTGGGGATGCAATGGGTGCAGGGATGCTGGCACCATGGGGATGCAATGGGGGATGCAACAGGGATGCAGTGGGGATGCAATGGGTGCAGGGATGCTGGCACCATGGGGATGCAATCTCTATGGGGTGCAGTAGGGATGCATTGGTGCAGACACGCTGTTACCATGGGGATGCAATGGGGATGCAATGGGTGCAGGGATGCTGTCTCTATGTGGTGCCGTAGGGATGCATTGGTGCATGGATGCTGACCATGGGGATGCAATGGGGGACGCAACAGGGATGCAGCTGGGATGCAATGGGTACATGGATGCTGTCTCTATGGGGTGCAGTAGGGATGCATTGGTGCATGGATGCTGGCGCCATGAGGACGCAATGGGTGCATACGTGCTGGCACCATAGGGATGCAATAGATGCATGGATGCTGGCACCGTGGGGATGCAATGGCTGCATGGGTGCTGACACCATGGCACTGCCTGGCCCTGCTGCTACTGCAGGACCCCCAGACCCCCCTCCCTGCTCCCAGTGGCTGCTCTGCATTTATTGCATGCACTGAGCAGCCCCCAGCAGCAGCAGCAGCAGCAGCAGCAGCTCCCCTCCTGCAGGAGCAGCACGCTGAGCTGTGCATGCACCAAACCTGCAACCCAGCAGGGTTGTCCCCGGGGTTGGTGCTGCAGCGCTGCTCCCCTGCAGATCTGGAGGCTCTGCTGGCCGACCTGCATCCCTTCCTGCTGCTCCTCGACCAGGAGAACCTCAGCGCTGCAGCCCAGGCCAAGAAGCAGCAAATTGCAGAACTGCTGCGACGGCTGCAGGGCCCGGCAGGTGAATGCGATGGGGAGATGGAGGGGGGCACAGAGTGGGGCTGCAACTCACATCTACCCCCCATGCAGCAGAGGATGCAGAATACATGATGATGCGCTGCATCTCGCCATCACTGGGGATGCAGCAGGGACGGGGTGATGCAGGTGAGTTATGCTGCATGTGGAGCTGCTCACCATCCTGCATTGCTGCACATTGAGCTGCTCACCATCCTGCATTGCTGCACGTTGAGCTGCTCACCATCCTGCATTGCTGCACGTTGCTCTGCTCACCATCCTGCACTGCTGCATTGAGCTGCTCACCATCCTGCATTGCTGCATGTTGAGCTGCTCACCATCCTGCATTGCTGCACATTGAGCTGCTCACCATCCTGCATTGCTGCACGTTGAGCTGCTCACCATCCTGCATTGCTGCACATTGAGTTGCTCACCATCCTGCATTGCTGCACATCGAGCTGCTCACCATCCTGCATTGCTGCACGTCGAGCTGCTCACCATCCTGCATTGCTGCACGTCGAGCTGCTCACCATCCTGCATTGCTGCACGTCGAGCTGCTCACCATCCTGCATTGCTGCACATCGAGCTGTCACCATCCTGCATTGCTGCATGTGGAGCTGCTCACCATCCTGCATTGCTGCACATCGAGCTGTCACCATCCTGCATTGCTGCATGTGGAGCTGCTCACCATCCTGCATTGCTGCACATTGAGCTGCTCACCATCCTGCATTGCTGCACATTGAGCTGCTCACCATCCTGCATTGCTGCGCATCAAGCTGTCACCATCCTGCATTGCTGCACGTTGAGCTGCTCACCATCCTGCATTGCTGCACATTGAGCTGCTCACCATCCTGCATTGCTGCATGTTGAGCTGCTCACCATCCTGCATTGCTGCACATTGAGCTGCTCACCATCCTGCATTGCTGCGCATCAAGCTGTCACCATCCTGCATTGCTGCACATTGAGCTGCTCACCATCCTGCATTGCTGCACATTGAGCTGCTCACCATCCTGCATTGCTGCATGTTGAGCTGCTCACCATCCTGCATTGCTGCACATTGAGCTGCTCACCATCCTGCATTGCTGCGCATTGAGCTGCTCACCATCCTGCATTGCTGCGCATTGAGCTGCTCACCATCCTGCATTGCTGCACATTGAGCTGCTCACCATCCTGCATTGCTGCACATTGAGCTGCTCACCATCCTGCATTGCTGCACATTGAGCTGTCACCATCCTGCATTGCTGCGCATTGAGCTGCTCACCATCCTGCATTGCTGCACATTGAGCTGCTCACCATCCTGCATTGCTGCATGTTGAGCTGCTCACCATCCTGCATTGCTGCACATTCAGCTCCTCACCATCCTGCATTGCTGCACATTGAGCTGCTCACCATCCTGCATTGCTGCATGTGGAGCTGCTCATCATCCTGCATTGCTGCACATGGAGCTGCTCACCATCCTGCATTGCTGCACATTGAGCTGCTCACCATCCTGCATTGCTGCACATGGAGCTGCTCACCATCCTGCATTGCTGCACAAGGAGCTGCTCACCATCCTGCATTGCTGCACGTTGAGCTGCTCACCATCCTGCATTGCTGCACGTTGAGCTGCTCACCATCCTGCATTGCTGCACACTGAGCTGCTCACCATCCTGCATTGCTGCGCATTGAGCTGCTCACCATCCTGCATTGCTGCACGTGGAGCTGCTCACCATCCTGCATTGCTGCACATTGAGCTGCTCACCATCCTGCATTGCTGCACGTTGAGCTGCTCATCATCCTGCATTGCTGCACGTTGAGCTGCTCACCATCCTGCATTGCTGCACATTGAGCTGCTCACCATCCTGCATTGCTGCACATTGAGCTGCTCACCATCCTGCATTGCTGCACCTTGAGCTGCTCACCATCCTGCATTGCTGCACATCGAGCTGCTCACCATCCTGCATTGCTGCACGTTGAGCTGTCACCATCCTGCATTGCTGCACATTGAGCTGCTCACCATCCTGCATTGCTGCATGTTGAGCTGCTCACCATCCTGCATTGCTGCACATTGAGCTGCTCACCATCCTGCATTGCTGCACATCGAGCTGCTCACCATCCTGCATTGCTGCACGTCGAGCTGCTCACCATCCTGCATTGCTGCACATTGAGCTGCTCACCATCCTGCATTGCTGCACAAGGAGCTGCTCACCATCCTGCATTGCTGCACGTTGAGCTGCTCACCATCCTGCATTGCTGCACGTTGAGCTGCTCACCATCCTGCATTGCTGCACATTGAGCTGCTCACCATCCTGCATTGCTGCGCATTGAGCTGCTCACCATCCTGCATTGCTGCACGTGGAGCTGCTCACCATCCTGCATTGCTGCACATTGAGCTGCTCACCATCCTGCATTGCTGCACGTTGAGCTGCTCACCATCCTGCATTGCTGCACATTGAGCTGCTCACCATCCTGCATTGCTGCACAATGGGCTGCTCACCATCCTGCATTGCTGCACGTCAAGCTGATCACCATCCTGCATTGCTGCACATTGAGCTGCTCACCATCCTGCATTGCTGCACATTGAGCTGCTCACCATCCTGCATTGCTGCACATTGAGCTGCTCACCATCCTGCATTGCTGCATGTCGAGCTGCTCACCATCCTGCATTGCTGCGCATTTAGCTGCTCACCATCCTGCATTGCTGCACATTGAGCTGTCACCATCCTGCATTGCTGCATGTCGAGCTGCTCACCATCCTGCATTGCTGCACATTGAGCTGCTCACCATCCTGCATTGCTGCATGTTGAGCTGCTCACCATCCTGCATTGCTGCACATTGAGCTGCTCACCATCCTGCATTGCTGCACGTTGAGCTGCTCACCATCCTGCATTGCTGCATGTTGAGCTGCTCATCATCCTGCATTGCTGCATGTTGAGCTGCACGTTGAGCTGCTCACCATCCTGCATTGCTGCACATTGAGCTGCTCACCATCCTGCATTGCTGCATGTTGAGCTGCTCACCATCCTGCATTGCTGCACGTCGAGCTTCGTGCTGCTCACCCTCCTGCTGACCTGGTGCATTGCTTGCAATGCTGCCCCCTCCCCTCCCATGCACAGCAGGGGCTGCAGTTCTGGATATGGGAGGATGCAGAGCGTGTGAGCTGCACCAGGACGGCACCCAGAGCTCCCAGGTTGGGGTAAGGATGGGGCTGCAATGCTGGGTTGTTGTAGGGGGGGTCCGGCTGCAGCCCAATGCAGCCCAATGCAGCCCAATGCAGCTCAATGCAGCCATCCCTGTGCTGAGCAACTGGGCTGCACTGAGTGTGAGCTCCCATCCATCCCTATGGGGACCCCTTGGGGACCCCCCCCCCCGTCAGATGGAGGCCCGGGGCTCCTCACCCCCCCCCCCACCCGAGGGTTCCTATGAGGAAACCAAACCCCGCAGCTCCACGGGACACGGTGAGTACGGCCTGCACCGCACGGCCCCATGCAGATCCCCCCCATACCCCCCATACCCCTTCTATCCCCCCCATCCTCCTCCTATTGCCCCATCCCCCCCATACTCCTCCCTATCTATATCCCCCTTCCCCCCATCCCCTTCCTATCTCCCCCATACCCCCTATCCTCCCCCCTTTATCTTCCCTATCCCTCATTACCCCCCTTATCCCCCCTGTACCCCCTATCCCTCATTGCACTGTCCCATATCCCCCTTATCTTCCCTGTCTCCCTTATCTCTCCCCATTCCCCCTTATCCACCCTGTACCCCCTATCTTCCATTGCACTGCACCCCCCATGTCCTATATCCCCCCATCCCCCTTATCCTCCCTATCCCCCTTATCTCTCCCCATTCCCCCTTATCCACCCTGTACCCCCTATACCCCATTGCACCCCCCATCCGCCTGAATCCCCCTCATCCCCCTCTATCCTCCCCCCTTATCTCCCACCTTATCCCCCCCATCCCTCCATTTCCCCCATTCTCCCCCTTACCCCCCCTACCTCCCTTATCCCCATCACACACCCCTTTATCCCCATATCC
>NC_140672.1:2667651-2734123 GCF_054131305.1 Coturnix japonica | reverse complement strand
AAATGATGTTCGCCATTAAACAGCGTCATTATGGCAAACGATGCTAAATAGGGGCTGGGGGGGGGCGAGAGGGGGGAGGGTGGGATGTGGGGGGTGATGGGATCATAGTACGGACCCCCCCCCCCCCTAAAACTCAATGGGGGGGGAATCGGAGCACAAATGGGGGTGGGAGGGGGGGGATGGTGGTGACCCCCCCCCAATTAAAGACCCCTTTAATGGGATGGGAGGTGGGAATCGGAGCCCAAAGCATCGCAGCAATGGGGGGGGGGGGGGGGGGGGGTTGGATGGTGGTGATCCCCCCCCCAAATTAAAGACCCCTTTTATGGGATAAAAGGTGGGAATTGGAGCCCAAAGCGTCCCAGCAATGGGATTGGGGGGGGGGGAAGGAAGGTGTCGACCCCACCCCCCCATTTAAAGACCCCTTTTATGGGGTGAGTGGAGGCAATCGGAGCCCAAAGCATCGCAGCAATGAGGGGGGGGGGGGTTGGATAATGGTGATCCCCCCCCCAAATTAAAGACCCCTTTAATGGGATAAAAGGTGGGAATCGGAGCCCAAAGCGTCCCAGCAATGGGATTGGGGGGGGAAGGAAGATGTTGATCCCCCCCCCAAATTAAAGGCCCCTTTTATGGGATGAGCGGCATCAATCGGAGCCCAAAGCATCGCAGCAATGGGGTTTAGGATCAGGGTATAGCAATGAGCTTTCAGGTGCCCCCCCCGCCCCCAAAACCCCATAGTAATGAATGGGGGGGGGTCCTTGGTGGGGGGAGGTTGGGGGTCTCTTACCCGGTGCTTGAACTTGTTGGAGTTCTTGTTCTCCTTCTTGTTGAGGTCGATGAAATAATGGGTGACCCGCTCCAGGTCGCCCCGCTCCATGGCCCACGAGATGCGGAACGAGTCGCAGGTGACGTTGTTGATCTCGATGTTCTTCGGGGTGGACAGAAGCTCCATGGCGGGGGGGGGGGATTCTATAGGGGAAATAATGGGGGGGGGTCTGAGCTGCTCCCGGCCCCACTGAGGGGTGGGGTTATGGGGACCGGGGGGGGGATTCTATAGGGGAAATAATGGAGGGGGTCTGAGCTGCTCCCGGCCCCACTGGGGGGGCGGTTATGGGGACCGGGGGGGGGATTCTATAGGGGAAATAATAGGGGGGGGGTCTGAGCTGCTCCCGGCCCCACTGATGGGGGGTTATGGGGGGGTTTATGGGGACTGGGGGGGATTCTATAGGGGAAATAATGGGGGGGGTTGAGCAGCTCCCGGCCCCACTGAAGGGGGGGTTATGGGGGGGTGTTATGGGGACTGGGGGGGGATCCTATAGGGGAAATAATGGGGGGGAGTTGAGCAGCTCCCAGCCCCACTGAAGGGGGTTTATAGGGGGGGTTTATGGGGACCGGGGGGGGGGGATGCGGCCCGCTCCCGACGCTGCCGGCTTTGCTCAACACGGGGCGGTGGTTGCGGAGCCGCCCGGCCGTGCCTCAGTTTCCCCACAGGGAGGGGTCGGCCCCCCCCTCCCCCTCCTCCCCCCCCTCCAGCTCAGACCCCTCACTCACCCCCCCCCTTTTTTCCTGCCCCCCCCCCCCCGGGACCCCCCGTTCTGTGGTTGTGGGTCGGGATGAAGCACGCGCTGCCCCCCCCCCCCCAACACCTCCCCCCCCCCCCCCCGCTCACCCACGCACGTGGCTGCCAAAACAGCCCGCAGCGCTGCACGGCTCTGCGTGGGGAGCGCCCCGCCCCGAGCACATACAGAACACACCCCCCCCGTGGGACCCCCCCCCCTGTTGGGGATCCCCTATGGGACCTCCTATGGAAGACCCCCCCCAAATGACACCCCACTGTAGGACCCCCCCATTGGCACCATAGCTGAACCCCTGTCAGACATCCTATGGAACCCCCCTACGAACCCCATATGGATGGGACCCCTTACGACCCCCCCCATTATAGGACGCCCTAATGAACGTGCCCCCCCCCCATGGCACCCCACTGTAGGACCCCCCCCCCATGGGACCCCATACCTGAACCCCTATCGGACCTCCTATGGAACCCCCCTACGAAACCCCTATGGAACCCCCCCTACGAACCCCATATGGGACCCCTTACGACCCCCCCCCCATTATGGGCCACCCTAATGAACATGCCCCCCCCCCATGGCACCCCCCTGTAGGACACCCCCCATAGGACCCCATACCTGAACCCCTATCAGTCCTCCTATGGAACCCCCCTACGAACCCCCCTCCCCCCCTTATGGGCCACCATAATAAACCCCCCTACGTGCCCCCCCCCCATGGCACCCCCCTGTCAGCCCCCCCCCGGGACCCCATTTTGGGCCCCCCCAACCTGACCCCTATCGGTCCTCCCTATAGACCCCCCCTATAAAACCCCTATGTGTCCCCCCACCTGAGACCCCAATTGAGCACCCCTCCGTGCCCCCCCCATCCGACCCCCCCCATTGAACAGAACTCCATCCATAGGGCACAACGGGACAATATCCCCCCCCAGGACCCCCAGCTGCCCCCCCCCAATACCTGACTCCCCCCCATTGGACCCCCCCCCCCAATCCATCCCAATGGGGCTCAATGCGCCATTACCTATTAGGGGGGGGGCTGCAGGGGGGGGGGGGCGTCCGCTTCTTTCCGTTCTCCCTCCGAACGAGGGAGCGACACGGGGCTCGTTTGGGTGAAAAAAGAACAAAAACGGGCAAAAAAAAAAAACAACACCTAAAAATAATCAAGAAATCCACGCGGCGTGGGGAGGTGGGGGGGGGGGGATGGATGGGGGGGGGCACGGACACGAGCTGCCAATGGGGGAACGAAGCGTCAATGACGGGAGCGGCCCACGGGGGGGGGCGATGTGGGGAGCCCACGCGTGGGGGTGGGGGGGATGGATGTGGGGGGGGGATGGAGATGGGGGGGGGATATGGGGGTGTGGATGGATGGATATGGGGGGGGATATGGGAATGGGGGGGGCGATGCGTGGAGCCCACGCGTGGGGGTGGGGGGGATGAATATGGGGGGCATAGATGGATATGGGGGGGGATAGTTAGATATGGGGGGATATGGGGGGTCTATGGGAATGGGGGGGCGATGCGTGGAGCCCACGCGTGGGGGTGGGGGGGGGTGGATGTGGGTGGGGGCATAGATGGATATAAGGGGGATCGACATGGGGGGGTGGATAGAAGGATATGGGGGGGGATATGGGGGGATATGGGGATGGGGGGGTGGATAAATGGATATGGGGGGGGTTTAGACGGATATGGGGGGGGATATGGGGGGGGCGATGCGTGGAGCCCACGCGTGTAAGTGGGTGGGGGGATGGATGTGTGGGGGGGATGGAGATGGGGGGTGGATAGATGGATATGGGGGGGGGTATAGGAATGGGGGGGGGCGATGCGTGGAGCCCACGCGTGGGGGTGGGGGGGGATGGATGTGTGTGGGGGGATAGATGGATATGGGGGGGGGTATATGGGGTTGGTATAGGGATGAAGGGGGCACGGACACGCGTGGGGTGCGGGGATGGCCGGGTGCGTTGACACGCGTGGGTGGGTGTGCGGTGATGGCAGCGGGACACGCGTGGGTTGAGCTGCGGGACCACGATGGGGCTGCGGAGCGTCGGGAGCCGCTGTTGTGTGTGTGGGGTCACGTGGGGGTGTGAACACACGTGAGTGTCACGGTCCCGCGTGGGCACGGCCCCGTGCGCGGCCACCCACGGCCCGACACAAAGATGGCGCCGCCGCCTTCAGCCGTAACCCGGGCAACGCAAAGATGGCGGCTCGTGGGCGGTGCTGAGAGGCCGGAACAAAGATGGCGGAAACGGCGTCACGACGTGAGCGATGAGCTGAGACGTGAGCATGCGCAGTGAGACTGAGCCGGCAGTGCCCGGAGCGGGTGAGGAACGGGGGGGAATGGGGGGGTTATAATGGGGGATATGGGGGGATGGGGGGGTAATAGCGGGTAATGGGGGGTAATAGGGGGATATAGGGGGTAATGGGTGGGGATGAATGGGGTGAATGGGGAGGGATAGGGGGTAATGGGGGGTAATAAGGGGTAATGGGGGGTAATGGGGATACTAAGGGGTAATGGGGGGTAATAAGGGGTAATGGGGGAGGTAATGGGGGTATATGGGGTGTAATAGGGGGATATGGGGAGTAATAGGGGGAATGGGGGGTAATAGAGGGAATAGTGGGGTAATGGGGGGTGATGAATGGGGTGAATAGGGGGTAATGGGGGGTAATAAGGGGGTAATGGGGGTATATGGGGGGTAATAGGGGATAATGGGGGGTAATAGGGGGTAATAGGGGGGCAATAGGGGGATATGGGGGGTAATAGGGGGTAATAGAGGGATTTAGAGGGGTAATAGGGGGATATGGTTGGATAATAGGGGGATATGGGGGTAATAGAGGGGATATGGGAGGGGAATGGGGGGGGGAATGGGGGGTAATAGGGGGATATGGGAGGGGAATGGGGGGAATGGTGGGGTAATGGGGGGGGATGAATGGGGTGAATGGGGGGAAATAGCGGGTAATGGGGGTAATAAGGGGTAATGGGGGGTAATGGGGGTATATGGGTGGTAATAGGGGGATATGGGGAGTAATAGGGGGATATGGGGGGGTAATAGGGGGAACGGGGGTAGTAGGGGGAATGGGGGGGAATGGGATTGGTGTTATGGGGCAGGATGGGGCTGTGGGATAGTATTGGTGCTATGGGGAAGGATGGGGGCTGTGCAGCTGGGTGGGCAAATGGGGGGGGGGTTGGTCTCTGTCTGCCCCCCCCCCTCCTGTCCCCCCCAGGCACAGCCCAGGATGGCAGAGGGCAGCTCTGGTGATGGGGGGGGGGTCTCGGGGGGCAGCAGCCGTGTGGGGCTGGGGGGGGCGCGGGGGCTGCTGGCACGGAGACCCCCAGCACCCCCCATATCACCGGGACGGCTGCCATCCATCCGATCCAGGGACCTCACACTGGGGGGGGTGAAGAAGGTGAGTGGGGGGGGTTGGGGGGGATGGGGCTATGGGGGTGTTATGGGGGGGTATGGGGAGGGTTATGGGGGCTAAGGGGGGTATGGGGAGGTTTATGGGGAGGGGATGGGGGGGATGGGGAGGGTTATGGATATAGGGATGGGGATATGGAGATGGGGATAGGGATATGGGTGTATAGGGATGGCAATATGGGGGATATAGGGATGGGGATATGGGAATATGGGGGTATAGGGATATAGGGATGGGGATATGGGAATGTGGGGATGGGATTATGGAGATATGGGGATATAGGGATGGGAATATGGGGGATATAGGGTTGGGGATATGGGGACATAGGGATGGGAACATGGGGATATGAGGATATGGGGTTATGGGGATGGAGATATGGGGATATGGGGATATGGGGATGGGGTTATGGGCATATAGGGATGGCAATATGGGGGATATAGGGATGGGGATATGGAGATGGGGCTATGGGGATATAGGGTCAGGGCTGTGGGGCTGGGTTCCCCATTGCTGCTCTGGGCATCCATCATTTCCATCTGCTGTCATTACAGAAAACCTTCACCCCCAACATCATCAGCAGGAAGATCAAAGAGGAGTGAGTGGCAGCGGGGCTGAATGCGTGGGGTGGGGGGGTCACACTGGGGTGGTGGGGGGGCGCAGTGGGGTCTGGGGGGTGCAGTGGGGTTGGGGGTCTCAATGGGGTGGGGGGGGGGCACAGGGGTGGGGGCAGTGCAGTGGGGTCTGGGGGTCTCAGTGGGGTGGGGGGGCACAGTGGGGTCTGGGGGGTCTCAATGGGGTTGGGGGTGTCTCCATGGGGTGACTCAGCCCCACACGTTCCCAGGCCCAGGGAGGATGTCAGCGTCAAGAAGGAGAAGAAGGAGCGCGAGCGGCAGCGCGATGGACACAGCCGGGGCCGGGGGCGGCCCGACGTCATCCAGTCCCACTCCATCTTTGAGCAGGGACCGGCCGAGATGATGAGGAAGAAAGGTGGGAGGGGGATGGGGGCTATGGAGGCTATGGGATGGGACTGGGGGTATGGGATGGGATTGGGGGTATGGGATGGGATTGGTCCTATGGCTCAGGATGGGGGCTATGGGGCAGGATGGGGGCTATGGAGTGGGAGTGGTGCTGTGGGGCAGGATGGGGCAATGGGGCAGGATTGGGGCTGTGGGGCAGGATGGGGTGTTCTATGGTGCAGGATGGGGCTGTGGGATATGATGGGGGCTATGGGATGGGTACTATGGGGCAGGATGGGGGGTTCTATGGGGCAGGATGGGGGGTTCTATGGGGCAGGATGGGGGGTTCTATGGGGCAGGATGGGGGGTTCTATGGGGCAGGATGGGCCCATCTGACCCTGCTCCCATAGGCGGTTCCTGGGACAGAGCCATGGAGGTGTCGGACTTGGGCCCGTCCCACATCATCAACATCAAGAAGGAGAAGAGGGAGACGGACGAGGAGACGAAGCAGATCCTGCGCAGGCTGCAGAAGGACGACGTCAGTGGGGGGGGGAGATGTGGGGCAGGGACCCCCCCGTGCTATGGGGCAGGGACCCCCCTGTGCTATGGGGCAGCACTGACCCCAATCCCCCCCATCGTGTCCCTGCAGTTCCTGGACGACCCGGGGCTGAAGAACGACGTGCGCAATAAACCGGTGCAGCTGCCGCTGGCGCATTCGGGTTGGCTGTTCCAGGAGGAGGGGGCCGAGCTGGACGACCCCCAGTGCCCCCCATACGGTGCCAAGGAGGAGAAGATGGACGTGGACCCCCCCGCGGTGAAGGGTACCCAACACCCACCCATTGCCCACCCAACACCCACCCAACACCCACCCAACATCCACCCAATGCCCACCCATTGCCCACCCAACCCCAACCCAATTCCCACTCATTGCCCACCCAATGCCCGCCCATTGCCCACCCATTGCCCTCCCAATGCATACCCAATGCCCACCCAACACCCATCCATTGCCCACCCAACATCAACCCAACACCCACCCATTGCCCACTCATGGCCCACCCAACACCCACCCATTGCCCACCCAATGCCCACCCAACACCCACCCATTGCCCACCCATTGCCCTCCCATTGCCCACCCATTGCCCACCCATTGCCCGCCTAATGCCCACCCATTGCCCACCCATTGCCCACCCACTGCCCACCCATTGCCCACCCATTGCCCTCCCAATGCATACCCATTACCCACCCAATGCCCACCCAACACCCACCCACTGCCCACCCACTGCCCACCCATTGCCCACCCAATGCCCACCCAACACCCACCCATTGCCCACCCAATGCCCACCCAACACCCACCCAATGCCCACCCATTGCCCTCCCAATGCATACCCATTGCCCACCCAACGCCCACCCAACACCCACCCAACACCCACCCATTGCCCACCCAATGCCCACCCAACACCCACCCATTGCCCACCCAATGCCCACCCAACACCCACCCAACACCCACCCAATGCCCACCCATTGCCCTCCCAATGCATACCCATTACCCACCCAATGCCCACCCAACACCCACGCATTGCCCACTCATTGCCCACCCATTGCCTACCTAACACCCACCCACTGCCCACCCACTGCCCACCCATTGCCCACCCATCGCCCACCCAACACCAACCCAACACCAACCCATTGCCCACCCAATGCTCGCCTAATGCCCACCTATTGCCTACCCAACACCAACCCATTGCCCACCCATTGCCCACCCAACACCAACCTAACACCAACCCATTGCCCACCCAATGCCCGCCTAATGCCCACCTATTGCCTACCCAACCCCAACCCATTGCCCACCCATCGCCCACCCAACCCCAACCCAATTTCCACCCATTGCCCACCCATCACCCCCCTCCCCCCCAACCCCCCACTCCCCCCATCTCCTCCATCTCGTCCATCCCCGCAGTGAAAGAGGAGCCGTGTGACGACGCCCCCCCCCCGTTGCGCAGCCCCCCCGTCTGCCCGCAGGACGTGACTGCGGCGCAGCTGCTGCAGCGGCTCAGCGCGTCGGCGGGAGAGGAGCTGCTGTTCCTGCAGCTGCCGGACACGCTGCCGGGGCAGCCACCAACGCAGGACAGCAAAGCAGGCAGGGCTGAGCTGCAGGGCGACGACGGGAAGGGGCTCAAGCAGGAGAAGGGGCAGGTCAGCGAGGGGGGGGAGTTGGGGTTATTGGGGTTATTGGGGTTATTGGGGTTATTGGGGTTATTGGGGTTATTGGGGTTGTGCAGGTTATTGGGGTTATTGGGGTTGTGCAGGTTATTGGGGTTATTGGGGTTATTGGGGTTGTGCAGGTTATTGGGGTTATTGGGGTTGTGCAGGTTATTGGGGCTATTGGGGTTATTGGGGTTATTGGGGTTATTGGGGTTGTGCAGGTTATTGGGGCTATTGGGGTTATTGGGGTTATTGGGGTTATTGGGGTTATTGGGGTTGTGCAGGTTGTTGGGGTTATTGGGGTTGTGCAGGTTATTGGGGTTATTGGGGTTATTGGGGTTGTGCAGGTTATTGGGGTTATTGGGGTTATTGGGGTTATTGGGGTTGTGCAGGTTGTTGGGGTTATTGGGGTTATTGGGGTTATTGGGGTTGTGCGGGTTATTGGGGTTATTGGGGTTATTGGGGTTGTGCAGGTCATTGGGGTTATTGGGGTTGTGCAGGTTGTTGGGGTTATTGGGGTTATTGGGGTTATTGGGGTTGTGCGGGTTATTGGGGTTATTGGGGTTATTGGGGTTGTGCAGGTCATTGGGGTTATTGGGGTTATTGGGGTTATTGGGGTTGTGCAGGTTATTGGGGTTATTGGGGTTATTGGGGTTATTGGGGTTGTGCAGGTTATTGGGGTTATTGGGGTTATTGGGGTTATTGGGGTTGTGCAGGTCATTGGGGTTATTGGGGTTATTGGGGTTATTGGGGTTGTGCAGGTTATTGGGGTTATTGGGGTTATTGGGGTTATTGGGGTTATTGGGGTTATGCAGGTTATTGGGGTTATTGGGGTTATTGGGGTTATTGGGGTTATTGGGGTTATTGGGGTTGTGCAGGTTATTGGGGTTATTGGGGTTGTGCAGGTTATTGGGGCTATTGGGGTTGTGCAGGTCATTGGGGTTATTGGGGTTGTGCAGGTTGTTGGGGTTATTGGGGTTATTGGGGTTGTGCAGGTTATTGGGGTTATTGGGGTTGTGCAGGTTGTTGGGGTTATTGGGGTTATTGGGGTTGTGCAGGTTATTGGGGTTATTGGGGTTGTGCAGGTTGTTGGGGTTATTGGGGTTATTGGGGTTATTGGGGTTGTGCAGGTTATTGGGGTTATTGGGGTTATTGGGGTTATTGGGGTTGTGCAGGTTATTGGGGTTATTGGGGTTGTGCAGGTTATTGGGGTTATTGGGGTTATTGGGGTTATTGGGGTTGTGCGGGTTATTGGGGTTGTTGGGGTTATTGGGGTTGTGCAGGTCATTGGGGTTATTGGGGTTATTGGGGTTGTGCAGGTTATTGGGGTTATTGGGGTTATTGGGGTTGTGCAGGTTATTGGGGTTGTGCGGGTTATTGGGGTTATTGGGGTTATTGGGGTTGTGCAGGTTATTGGGGTTATTGGGGTTGTGCAGGTTATTTGGGTTATTGGGGTTGTGCGGGTTATTGGGGTTATTGGGGTTATTGGGGTTGTGCAGGTTATTGGGGTTATTGGGGTGGTTGGGATTGTTGGGGTTGTTTGAGTTGTTGGGGTTATTGGGATTATTGTGGTTATTGGGGCCATCCCTGAGTGCCCCCCATATCCCCATATCCCCATCTCCCCATCTCCCCCAGGACTCAGCTCAGTCGGACTCCAGCTGTGCACTGTCTGACCTCCCCGAGGGGCAGCTGGGCAAACTGGTGCTGCGCAGGTCGGGCCGCGTGCAGCTGCTGCTGGGCAGGGTGACCCTGGATGTGACCATGGGGACACCCTGCTCCTTCCTGCAGGTACATGAATGGGGGTAATAGGGGGTAATGGGGGGTAATGGGGGGTATGAGAGCCATAGGGTGGATGGTGGGTTGGGGTTATGGGGACACCCTGCTCCTTCCTGCAGGTACATGAATGGGGGTAATGGGGGGAGTGGGGTAATGGGGGGTAATGGGGGTAATAGGGTGTAATGGGTGGCTATGAGAGCCATAGGGTGTTGGTGGGTTGGGGTTATGGGGACACCCTGCTCCTTCCTGCAGGTACAGGGGGGAGTGGGGGGTATGGGGGTAATGGGGGGGAGTGGGGGGTAATGGGGGCAATGGGGGGTAATGGGGGTAATAGGGGGTAATGGGGGGCTATGAGAGCCATAGGGTGTTGGTGGGTTGGGGTTGTGGGGACACCCTGCTCCTTCCTGCAGGTACAGGGGGGAGTGGGGGGTATGGGGGTAATAGGGGGGAGTGGGGGGTAATGGGGTTAATGGGGGAATGGGGGGGAATGGGGGTAATGGGGGGTAATGGGGGGCTATGAGAGCCTTAGGGTGGATGGTGGGTTGAGGTTATGGGGACACACTGCTCCTTCATGCAGGTACATGGGGGGCAATGGGGGAATGGGGGGCAATGGGGGTAATGGGGGGCAATGGGGGTAATAGGGGGTAATGGGGGGCTATAAGAGCCTTAGGGTGGATGGTGGGTTGGGGTTATGGAGACACCCTGCTCCTTCCTGCAGGTACATGGGGGGCAATGGGGGAGAGTGGGGGGTAATAGGGGGTCTGTATGGGGCAGTGATGGCACTGGATGGGGTCTGTATGGGGTCTGTATGGGGTCTGTATGGGGCCTGCCCCCCATATGGGCTCCATAACCCCCTTAAAGGAGCTGGTGTCGGTGGGGATCGGGGACGGCCGCTCGGGGGAGCTGACGGTGCTGGGTCACGTCAAGCACAAGTTGGTTTGTTCCCCCGACTTTGAGGCTCTATTGGAGCAAAGGCACCGGTAACACCACAACCACAGCCCCACAACCACAGCCCCACAACCACAGCCCTACAACCACAGCCCCATAACTACAGCCCCACAACCATATAACCTCATAACCACAGCCCCATAACCACATGACGCTATGGGGTGTGCTGGGGGGGCAGCGCTGTGGTTGTGGGGCAGGGGTCTCTGTGTGCCCCCCCCATATGGGGCGCAGTGGGATGGACTGAAACTCAATAAAAGCCTTTTTCCATCTGTGTGTGTGGGGCCGCCCTGCATCACCCCCCAAGTGCCCCCTACAACACCCCATGCCCTCCCTATTGCCCCATAGAATCACCCCCCCCATTGGCCCCATAGCTGCCCCATGCAATTGAATACTGCCCCATAGAATTACCCCTTGCCCTCTATATTTACCCCTTCCACCCCCCCATCCCTCCAGCTGCCCCTTCAATTGCCCCCATGACAGTCCCTACCCCCACAATTACCCCCTTTACAATTGCCCCCCTTCCCCTGTAATTACCCCCTACAATTGCCCCCAACTCCTTTAACACCCCCCTACAATCACCCCCCACTCCCTATAATTGCCCCTACAGCTCTTTCCTGCTCCCTATCATTACCCTGGCAATGCCCTCTGCCCTTTCCCATTGCTCCCACCCTATAATTGCCCCTGCAATTACCCCCCACCCCCTGCAATTGCCCCCATTGCCGTTTGGCCACGCCCCCATTCCCCGTAGCCCCGCCCACATCCTTTAGCCCCGCCCACATCTCCGTAGCCCCGTCCATATCCCTTAGCCCCGCCCGCCTCGCCGTGACTCCGCCCACATTCATGTGGCTCCGCCCCCTTCTCCCCGTGGCCCCGCCCCCTCAGCCTCCAGCTCCGCCTAAGCCCCGCCCCCCTCTCCCTGTTTCCTCCCCTCTCCACCAATCGCAGCTCGGCGTCTGCGGGGCGCGTTCATCGGGCCAACCAATGAGAAGCGCGCGGGACTCGTGCGAACCAATGAGAATCGCGCGCGCAGCGCGGGCTCTGCTCGGTGCGTCGTGTGGTGGCGGCGGCCTCGAGCGGGCGGTGCCGCCATGGAGCCGCTCCGGCCCGGACAACATGGCGGACAACATGGCGGACAACATGGCGGACAACAACATGGCGGCGGGCGGGGCTGGGTACCGGGCTGGGTACCGGGCTCGGTACCGGTGGGTGCCCGTGGCCGCTCTGTGCTCCCGGCCGTGGCCTCCCCTCCTCCCCCGGGCCCGCCCCGCTCGGTTCCGTCGGTCCCGGCCGAGCTGGGCCGCGGTTTCTCGGTCCGTCCGTCGGTTCCGCCCGGTTCTGACGCTGTTCCCGGTCCGGAGTCGCTCTCGTCGCTGCTTTGGAGCCTCGGCTTCAACCCGCGCCCTCCATCATCACCATCATCACCATCACCACCATCATCCCACACGGAGCCGGAGCTGCGGCCTCTCGGTGTGTCCCAGCCCGGCCCGGTCCGGCCCGGTTCGGTTCGGTTCTGTTTGTTTGCGGCCTGTCGGTGCCGTGGGCCCGTCCCGGTGCCGGTGTTCGCTGTGTTCTCATTGTCCCCCCCCATCCATCCTACAGGCCGTGCCGCTCTGTGCCGCGCCCTGCACAGCCCGCAGAGCCCCGGGGTGGGGGGACGAGGAGCCGAGATGGGGGCGGAGATGGGAGCGAGGGGACGGTGAGTCAATGGGGGGGACGGGGCGGGGGTGTCTGTGTGTGCCCCCCTATGTGCCCCCCCCCCAGTTCTATGTGTGCCCCCCCCCCGTTCTCTGTGCCCCCCCCCCGTTCTATGTGCCCCCCCCTGTTCTATGTGCCCCCCCCCCCGTTCTATGTGGCCCCCCCCGTTCTATGTGTGCCCCCCCCCGTTCTTTGTGCCCCCCTGTTCTATGTGCCCCCCCCGTTCTATGTGCCCCCCCCCCCCAGTTCTATGTACCCCCCCCCAGTTCTATGTGCCCCCCCCCGTTCTATGTGCCCCCTCTGTTCTATGTGCCCCCCCCCGTTCTATGTGCCCCCCCCCAGTTCTATGTGCCCCCCCCCGTTCTATGTGTGCCCCCCCCCGTTCTATGTGCCCCCCCCCGTTCTATGTGCCCCCCCCGTTCTATGTGTGCCCCCCCCCCCGTTCTTTGTGCCCCCCCCGTTCTATGTGCCCCCCCCCCGTTCTATGTGCCCCCCCCGTTCTATGTGCCCCCCCCAGTTCTATGTGCCCCCCCCGTTCTATGTGTGCCCCCCTGTTCTATGTGCCCTCCTGTGTGCCCCCCCCGCCCCGCTCTCTGTGCCCCCCTGTTCTGCTCTGTGTGTGTGCCCCCCTGCTCTCTGTGCCCCCCAGGCTTCACATCGTTGCTGTTGGCAGAGCTGGGGCTGCCCCTCTCCCCCCCCCCCCCCCTTTAACCCCCCATCCCCTGTTTGATGCCCCCAGGATCCAGCCTCACGCTGGTGGGGGGGACGTGCCGCCCCCTGTCAGCCCCACTGAGAGACCCCCGGCCTCACCCCCTGCTGAGCTGTTGTGCCCTCCTGGGCCTGGACAACAGGCTGCAGCGCTGCCGGGACCACCACAGGCTGCCGGCAAGCAGTGAGTCAATGGGGGGGGGGTGGGCTATGGGGGGCTGGGAGGGGGCTGGGGTGGGCTGAGCTGTGAGATGTGGGCTGGGTGTGGGCTGAGATGGGAGCTGGGGGGGATGAGCTGAGCTATAGGGGGCTGGGGCAGGCTGAGCTGTGGTCTGGGGGGGTGCTGAGGTGGGGGCTGGGAGGGGGGCTAAGCTGGGGACTGGGGGGGAAGCTGAGTTGGGGGCTGGGGGGGGGCTGAGCTGGGGGTTTGGGGAGGGCTGAGCTGGGGACTGGGGGTAGGTTGAGCTGTGGGCTGGGGGGGGCTGAGCTGTGGGCTTGGGATGGGAGGCTGGGTGGTGGGCTGGGGGGGTGGGCTGAGCTGGGGGCTTATGGGGGGGCTGGGGGGGTGCTGGGCAGGGGGGTGGGCTGAGATGGGGGCTGAAGAGGGGCTGAGCTGTGGGCTGAGATATGGGGGACTGGGGGGTGCTGGGCTGTGGGCTATAGGGGGGCTGAGCTGTGGGCTGGGGGGGTGTGTGCTGTGGGCTGCGGGGTCTGAATTGGGGGCTGGAGGGGGGCTGAGCTGTGGGCTTGGGGTGGGAGGCTGAGCTGTGGGCTGAGGGGGGGGCTGAGCTGGGGGCTATAGGGGGGCTGAGCTGTGGGCTGTGCTGTGTGCCCCCTGCCTGCCCTGCTGTGTCTCTCAGAGCTCCCACCACGAAGCCGGTGCCGAAGGGAACAGCCGTGGCCGTGGGGCTGAACCTGGTGCGAATCTACTGCCAGAACGACTCGGTCTATCAGTACCACGTCACCTTCAGGTAATTAAGGCACTGTTAATTGGCTGCCCCGCTCAGTCTATCAGCACCACATCACCTTCAGGTAATTAAGGTGCCATTAATGGGCAGCCCCGCTCACCACCAGGTGGAGCTCCACCTCTTACCCCCCCCATGGGTTTCCCTGTGCCCCTATGGTGTGTTGTGGGGCTGGGGGTGATGCATCGCTGCCCCCTGTGCCCCCCCAGCCCCGAGGTGGAGTGCAGGAGCATTCGCTTTGCCATGTTGAAGGAGCAGCGCGAGGTGACGGGGGACGTGACGGCGTTCGATGGCTCCATCCTCTTCCTGCCCATCCTGCTGCCTCAGGTGGGGCCAGAGCTGCTGCCATCCCCTGCCATGGGATGCAGTGATACCCCCCCACAGAGACACACACACACACACAACCCTGCCATGGGATGCAATGATCCCCCCCCCACAGAGACACTCACACACACACAACCCTGCCATAGGGATGCAATGACCCCCCCCCCCACACACATACAGCCCTGCCATAGGGATGCAGTGACCCCCCCCCACATACAGCCCTGCCATAGGGATGCAATGACCCCCCCCCACATACAACCCTGCCATAGGGATGCAATGACCCCCCCCACACACACAACCCTGCCATAGGGATGCAATGATCCCCCCCCACACACACAACCCTATGATTGCTGAGTCCCCCCCCCACCATCCTTGCTATGGGGATGCAATGCCCCCCCCTCCCCAAACAACCCTACCATGGGAATGCAATGATCCTCCCCCCCCCCCCAACCCTATGGGTGAGTGCTGACCCCCCCCCCCCCCCCAACCCTGCCATGGGGATGCAGTGACCCTCCCCCCATATATAACCCTATGGGTGAGTGCTGAGCCCCCCCCCCCCCACATCCTTGCCATGGGGATGCAATGACCCCCCCATACCCCCCAATGTTGAGTGCTGATCCTGTTCCCGTTTGCAGCCGCTCAGCCTGACGGCGCTGCGCAGGACGGACCAGGAGCAGATCAGCATCAGCATCCAGCTGACCAAAGTGCTGGAGCCCAGCTCCGACCTCTGCATCCCCTTCTACAACGTGGTGTTCCGCAGGTCAGCATCTATGGGGCTTTTATGGCCTCATTTTTATGTTCGGGGTCTGATGGATCCATGAGCCTCTATGGGGCTTTTATGGCCTCGTTTTTGTGCCATGGTCTGATGGATCCATGAGGCTCTATGGGGGTTTTTATGGCCTCGTTCTTGTGCCCATGGTCTGATGGATCCATGAGGCTCTATGGGGTTTTTATGGTCTCCTTTTTATGCCCATGGTCTGATGGATCCATGAGGCTCTATGGGGTTTTTATGGCCTCGTTTTTGTGCCTGGGGTCTGATGGATCCATGAGGCTCTATGGGGTTTTTATGGGCTCCTTTTTATGCCCAGGGTCTGATGGATCCATGAGGCTCTATGGGGTTTTTATGGTCTCCTTTTTGTGCCTGGGTTCTGATGGATCCATGATGCTCTATGGGGTTTTTATGGGCTCCTTTTTATGCCCATGGTCTGATGGGTCTGTGCTGCTCCTCAGGGCCATGAGGATGTTGGACATGAAGCTGGTGGGCAGGAACTTCTACGACCTGTCCAAGGCCACCGTGCTGCAGCGCTACAGGTGGGGCTGGGGCTGAGCTGGGGCTGTGATGTGTTGGGCTGTGCTGGGGCTGTACTCAGACTGGGCTGTGCTGGGGCTGAGCTGTAGTGGGGCTGAGTTTGGCTATGCTGGGGCTGTGCTGTGTTATGTTGGGGCTGAGCTGGGGCTGTACTATGTTGTGCTGGGACTGAGCTGGTCTGTGCTGTGCTGTGCTGGGGCTGTGTTGGGCTGGGGCTGTGCTATGTTGGGGCTGAACTGGGCTGTGCTGGGGCTGAGCTATAATGGGGCTGAGCTGGGCCTGGGCAATGCTGGGGCTGTACTGTGTTGTACTGGGGCTGTACTGTGTTGTACTGGGGCTGTACTGTGTTGTACTGGGGCTGAGCTGGGCTGTATTCTGTGCTGCTGAGCTGTGCTCTGTGCTGCTGAGCTGCTCTGCTCTTTTCCCTTGCCTTCAGGCTGCAGATCTGGCCGGGTTACTCCGTCAGCATCCGCAAGAAGGACGCTGGGCTGTTCCTGACAGTGGACACCGTCCATAGGATCATCCAGGGTGAATCCGTGCTGGCTTTAATGTGAGAGGGGGGAGCCAGGGGCAGCAGCCCCGAGGTGATGGGGTGGGTTGGGGGTCCCATAGATATGGGGGCTGTGGGGTTTGGGTTCCGTGCAGGCAGTCCATCTGCAAGCAGAACCCCAGCAGCTTCCACGAGGAGTGCACCAAGCAGCTGGTGGGCAGCACGGTGCTGACCCGCTACAACAACCGCACCTACCGCATCGACGACATCGACTGGGACAAGACCCCCCGCGACAGCTTCACCCTGGGCAGCGGGGAGCAGATCAGCTTCGTGGAGTACTACAGGTGGGGGGGCTGCAGGGGGGGGCGGGGGGTTCAATGGGGCGACTGGACCCCACCATTGTGGCTCAGTGGGGGTTGGGGGGGGGGTTATGGGGTCCCTCATCACCCCCCATCAGGTAACGGGGCACTCCGGCCGTTTGGGGGGGGGCTGCAGGGGAGCTGGGGGGGGTTGCTTTGTGAGAAGCCAGGCTTATAGCGTGGGTTTTGGTCCATCTCCTCTATGGGGTGTCTATGGGGGGCTGAATCCCCCTTTTTGGGGTTCAATGGGGTGGCTGGACCCCACCATTGCGGCTCAGTGGGGGTTGGGGGGGTTATGGGGTCCCTCATTGCCCCCCATGGGGTAATGGGGCGCTCCGGCCCTTTAGGGGGGCTGGGGGGGTTGCTATGTGAGAATCCTGGCTTATACTGTGGGTTTTATGGCAGCAAAACGTATGGGATCACGGTGCGGGAGCTGGAGCAGCCGCTGCTCATCCACAGGCCCAAGGAGAAGGTGGTGCTGGGGGGCAAGGTGAGAACAGGGGGGGATTTGGGGAGGGGGGGTTGTGCTGTGTGTGCTTTAAGCCATGAACTGGGCCATCCTGCAGCCACGGCTGGACATGGTGCTGCTGCTGCCCGAGCTCACCTTCCTGACCGGCATCTCGGAGGTCAAGAAGGACGGCCGCATGCTGAAGGTCAGTATTGTTTGCTATAGGGGAAGGGATGGGGTTTGGCCGTGGGGCTGCCCCACAGCTCGCTCTGCCCCATAGGACGTGATGCGGGAGATGCTGCAGAGCCCCCAGCAGCACTACGAGTCTCTGTGCAGTTTGCTGCACCGCATCCAATGCAACCAGGAGGCGTCGCAGGAGCTGAAGCGCTGGGGGCTCATCCTGAGCCCCGACATCCACAGGGTAAATGGGGGGGTGTTAAAACACCCCACAGCTGTGTGAGCTGCACGGGAGCTGCATTGGTGCTGTGTTCCCTGCAGACCCAGGGCCGCATTCTGCCTTCGGAGAGGGTCAACCTGCGGCGCTGCTCCTTCATCGCTGCTGAGGACGTCAACTGGAACAGGGAGGTGGTGAGAGAAGCTGCCATCTCCACGGTGAGAGCACGGCTCAGCAATGGGGTCACATCCTCCATAGGGTGCCATTGTCCATAGGGTGCCATTGTCCATAGGGTGCCATTGTCTATAGGGTGCTGTTATCCATAGGGTGCCATTGTCTATAGGGTGCCGTCGTCCATAGGGTGCCGTCGTCCATAGGGTGCCATTGTCTATAGGGTGCTGTTATCCATAGGGTGCCATTGTCTATAGGGTGCCGTCATCCATAGGGTGCCGTCATCCATAGGGTGCCATCGTCCATAGGGTGCCATCGTCCATAGGGTGCCGTTGTCCATAGGGTGCCATTGTCTATAGGGTGCCGTCATCCATAGGGTGCCATCGTCCATAGGGTGCCATCGTCCATAGGGTGCCGTTGTCCATAGGGTGCCATTGTCTATAGGGTGCTGTCATCCATAGGGTGCCATTGTCTATAGAGTACCATTGTCTATAGGGTGCCGTCATCCATAGGGTGCCATCATACCCCCCGGCCCCACAGGAGCTGAGTGTTGCAGCATCCCCCCCCCATATCCCCCCCTTTGGATGCTCCCCCTGCCCCACACCTCCCTGTTCCCCCCCAGGTGGACATGAACTGCTGGCTGCTGGTTTACCCGCGGCGCCTGCAGGACGTCACCAAGAACCTGGTGTCTCTGCTGCGGAGCTGCTGCGGCCCCATCGGGATGCAGGTGAACCAACCTGGGCTGGTGGAGCTGAAGGACGAGAGGCTGGAGACCTACGTGAGAACCATCCGCAGCGTGTTGGGCCACGAGGTAAAGGGGGCTGGTAAAGGGGGCTGCTATGGGGGGGTTCATTTAATCTATGGGGATTTGGGGGTTGCAGCTGCATGCTGTTGTTGGGTTGTTCTGCTGTGTCTCCATGCAGGACAAGGTGCAGCTGCTGCTGTGCATCACCACCGGCACCAAGGGGGACGTGTACAGCGCCATCAAGAAGCTGTGCTGCGTGCACAGCCCGGTGCCATCCCAGGTATGGGGGGGGGGACCCCCAAGCAGGGCTGGGTGTGGGGCAGCCCCACAAGTTCATGTCTCACGTCTCCATCCATCTGCAGGTCATCAATGTGAGCTCCCTGCAGGGCCACATGGCCAAGCTGAGGAGCGTGGTGCAGAAGGTGCTGCTGCAGATGAACTGCAAGCTGGGAGGAGAGCTGTGGGGGGTGGACATCCCGCTGGTGAGAGGGGGACATGGAGGGGGGGCTGCTCCACCTCCAGCATGGAGGGGGGGGGGACAGCATGGAGGGGGGCACAGCATGGAGGGGAAGGGGGAGTAGGGTTAGGGTGGGGTAAGGGTTAGGGGTTGGGGTTGGGTTAGGGTTAGGTTAGGGGTTAAAGTTGGGGGTCGGGTTAGGGGTCAGGTAGGGGCTAGGTTGGGGTTGGGTTCGGGGCAGGTTAGGGTTGTGTTAGGGGTTGGGTTAGGGATTAGGGCTAGGTTAGGAGTTGGGTTAGGGTTAAGGTTAGGTTAGGGGTTAGGTTAGGATTAGGGCTAGGTTAGGGTTGGGTTAGGGTTGGGTTAGGGGTTAGGTTAGGGTTGGGTTAGGGGTTAGGTTAGGGGTTAGTCCCTCACCCCCAGCCCTGCCATTGCCTCCCTGTGCAGAAGCAGCTGATGGTCATCGGGATGGACGTGAGCCACAGCAGAGGGACGCGCTCCGTCATCGGCTTCGTGGCCAGCACCAACCAGTGCGTGGTACCGGGCCGGCCTGGCTCTGCTCTCCCCCCCTCCTGGGGACGGGGTCAGCCCTGCCTTGGCCTCATGCAGTGCTGGGGCAGCACCGGGCCCCGTCCCCAGCTGTGCTGTTTCCAGCTGTGCTGTCCCCAGCTGTGCTGTTTCCAGCTGTGCTGTTTCCAGCTGTGCTGTTTCCAGCTGTGCTGTTCCCATCCGTGCCCTGTTTTGTCCCCCCAGGCTGCTGACCCGCTGGTATTCCCGTGTCGTCTTCCAGCTGCCGCAGCAGGAGATCGCCGACAGCCTGCGGCTCTGCCTGGCCAACGCGCTGCAGCAGTTCCACGAGGTGGGGAGGGGGGGCAGCAAACAGCCCCCGAGCAGCTGTGAGCCCTGCAGGAGGCCTGGCCTCATCAGGGGCTGCATTGCCCTCATGCAGCGCTGCATTGGGTCCTTTATGTGTGGGTGCTGTGGGTGCTGTCAGTGCTGCTCGGTGCTCACACCTCCCCAGCAGTGCAGCATGGGGGGGGCTGCATGTGCTGCATGTGCTGCTTGCTCTGCCCCCACCCTGTGCATCCATCCCAGCACAGTGAGGGCAGGGGGGACCCGCAGGGCTGAGTCCGTCCCCATCGGCAACATCACCCCCCACCCCTTCCCCCCTCCTCAGCCCTGGGGGACCCCAACCCCCCCATCTTCTACCCCCTCCCCTCATCTTCTACCCTTTCCCCCATCTTCTCCCCCCCTCCCCCACCTTCTACCCCCCCATCTTCTATCTCCCTCCCCATCTTCTATCTCCTCTCCCCCCACATTCTACCTACCCCCCATCCTCTTACCCCCCCATCTTCTACCCCCTTCTCCCCCATCCCCCCATCTTCTACCTTCCCCCCCATCTTCTACCCCCTTCCCCCCATCTTCTACCCCATCTTCCATCTTCTACCCCTCTCCCCTCCATCTACCCCCCTATCTTCTACCTCCCCCCCATCCTCTACTCCCCCATCTTCTACCCCCTTCTCCCCCATCTTCCACCCCCCCCATCTCCTACCCCCCTTTTTGCCCCCCAGATGAACCACTGCCTGCCCAAGAAGATCGTGCTGTACCGTGACGGTGTGTCCGACAGCCAGCTGGACACGGTGCTCAAATACGAGATCCCGCAGCTGCAGAAATGCTTCGAGGCCTTCGAGAGCTACAGCCCCAGCATGGCCGTGCTGGTGGTGCAGAAGCAGATGGGCACCAACTTCTACTCCGGCTCCTCGGATCACATCTCGGCTGCGCCTGCAGGGCTGGTCGTGGATCACAGCATCACCAGCACCGAGTGGTGAGCGGGGCGGGCTGTGCTGGCTGCGGGCTGCGGGCCGGGCCGTGCGTGTGCTGTGCAGGCTGCGCTCTGCTCCACTGCAGGCAGGACTTCTTCCTGCTGGCCCATTGCCCGCGGCTGGGCTGCAGCGTCCCCACGAGGTACATCTGTGTGCTCAACACCGCCAGCCTCAGCACCGAGCACCTGCAGAGGTGAGGGGGGATGCGGGGAAACTCCTGTTGCAGGGCTGGGTTGCATTGGGGCGTTGCATCCTGCAGTGCTGCATTGGGGGCATTGCATCCTGCAGTGCTGCATTTGGGGCGCTGCATCCTGCAGTGCTGCATTTGGGGCGCTGCATCCTGCAGTGCTGCATTGGGGGCATTGTATCCTGCAGTGCTGCATTGGGGCATTCCATCTTGCAGTGCTGCATTGGGGCGTTGCAACCTGCAGTGCTGCATTTGGGGCATTGCATCCTGCTGTACTGCATTTGAAGGCACTGCATCCTGCTGCATGGGATCCTGCATCCTGCTATGTTGCATTTGGGGGGTGTGGCATCCTGCAGTGCTGCACTGGGGCACTGAATCCTGTGCTGCATTACTATGCTGCATCCCGCTATGCTGCATGGGATGCTGCATTTTGGGGCGTTGCATCCTGCAGTGCTGCATTTGAGGCATTGCATTCTGCCATGCTGCATTAGGGAGGTGCATCTGGGGTGCTGTGTCCTACTATGATGCATTTGAGCACTGCATCCTGGGCTGCATTGGATGCTGCATCCTGCCATGCTGCATTGGGGCGTTGCATTCTGCCATGTTGCATTGGATGCTGCACCCTGCTATGCTACATTGGGGCACTGCATTATGTTGTGCTGCATTTGGGGCATTGCATCCTGCTGTGCTGCACTGGGGCACTGCATCCTGTGCTGCATTGGGGTGTTGCATCCGCTATGCTGTATGGGATGCTGCATCCTGCTGTGCTGCACTGGGGCACCGCATCCTGTGTTGCATTAGGGTGCTGCATCCTGTCACGCTGCATTGGGGCACCACATCCTAGGCTGCATTGGGGCATTGCATCCTGCTGTGCCGCATTGGGGTGTCATATGCTGTGCTATATTGGGGTGCTGCATCCTGTGCTGCACTGTGGCTCTGCACGCAGCCCAGCAGTGCATTGCAGCCGTGCATTCCCTGCCCTGTCGCTGACTGTCCTGTCTGTCCCCAGGTTGACCTTCAAGCTGTGCCACCTCTACTGGAACTGGCCCGGCACCATCCGCGTCCCTGCGCCCTGCAAGTACGCGCACAGGTTGGCCTTCCTGGCCGGGCAGGTGCTGCAGCACGAGCCCAGCGTGCAGCTCTGCAACCAGCTCTTCTTCCTGTGAGCGCAGCCCCTTGCAGCCCTTATTGCAGCCCTTCTTATAGCTCCATGCATCCCCCCCTTGCATCCCCCCCTTGCATCCCCCCCTTGCATCCCCCCCTTGCATCCCCCCCTTGCATCCCCCCCTTGCATCCCCCCCTTGCATCCCCCTCTTGCATCCCCCTCTTGCATCCCCCTCTTGCATCCCCCTCTTGCATCCCCCTCTTGCACCCCCCTCTTGCATCCCCCCTTTGCATCCCTTCCTGCAGCCCCTTGCAGCCCCTCTGCTTTCTCCCCCATGTTTCTGGTTCCTTTATGGGGTTTCCCATTTCAGGTTGTTATTATGGGGGGGGGCATTGAGGTCACTTTGCTGCCTGCCCAGCTCTTCCCCCCCCCCTTTATTTTCCATTCCTTTGCAGTGTGATAACAGGGAGCTGATAAGGAGCTGATAAGGGGGGAGGGGGGTTGGGGGGGGTCGGGACTTTGATTCCTCCCCGCTCCGCTGTGATCTCTGCTGCCTTTAGTTTCCTTTGCTGCTCCCTTTGCCTTTTCCTGCCCGTTCCTGTGGCTGTTGCTCCCCCCCCTTCCATTAAAGCTGTTCCTTCCAGCACTGCCGTGTTTATGGGGGGGGGGGTCCCTTATTACTGCCCCCCATCCCCAAATGGGACCATCCCCCCCATCCCCCATATGTGTCTCCATTGGGGTTAATCATTCACTGCCCCACAGCGGACTTTGGCTGCGGCTGCTGTGGGGCGAAGGCAGAGCAGGGAGGGGGGAAACGGGACCCCCCCCATCCCCATCCCCCCCTATGGGACCCCCACCCCCCCTATGGGACCCCCACCCCCCCATAGGCCCCCATGGAATGCAGCCCCCCCCCCACCCCATGGTCTGCTGCTCAGGCGCAGCTCAAGGGCTCTTGTCTCTATTGCGGGGGGGGGGGTCTCGCCTCGCTGCCCCATAAGTGATGTGTGGGGTGATGGGGGCCATCCCCATGGGGGGGGGGCTTTCCTATTTGGGGGGGGGGCTTTGGATGGGGGGTTGTCCATCTCCTCTATGGGGTGTCTGTGGGTCCATATGGGGCTGAATCCTCCTGGGGGGGTTAAAGGGGCGGCTGGATCCCACCATTGCGGCTCATTGGGGTTATGGGTCCTTATGGGGTTATCGCCCCCCAGCAGGTAACGGGGCGCTCCGGCCCTTTGAGGGGGGCGGGGCGGCGGGTGCGAGGCGCTGATTGGTGGGCGGGGCGCTGTGGGCGGGACGATGGGTGACGTCGGCCAATGGGAGCGTTCCCCGTGCTGCGGGTCGAGCGTGCGCAGCGCGGGACGTGGAGGGAGAGAGAGAGACTGAGGGAGGAGGTAATGGGGGGGGATAGGGGTAATGGGGTTATGGGGTTATGGGGTGGGGAATATGGGATGGGGTGGGGGTGGGATAGGGATGGGGGTAATGGGATGGGGATAATGGGTTTGGGGTGGGGAAGGGGAGGGATGGGGTTAAGGATGGGGAGTGGGGTGGGGGGGGGTCGTGGGATGGAGACCCCCGTGTGCCTCCCCCCAAACCCCCCCACCCGAGTGTGGGGTGGCCGGCAGCGGGATGTGGGGCAGCGCCCCATATGGGCTGTAGGGTCGCTCTCCATACGGGCTGTAGAGTCGTGCCCTATACATGGGCTGTAGGGTCGAGTTGTAGGGTCGTGCCCCATATGGGCTGTAGGGTCGAATTGTAGGGTCGTGCTCTATACAAGTTATAGGGTCGCGCTGTAGGGTCACACTCTATGCGGGCTGTAGGGTCGTGCCCCATATGGGCTGTAGGGTCGAGTTTTAGGGTCGTGTCCCATATGGGCTGTAGGGTCTCTCTCCATACGTGCTGTAGGGTCACGCTCTATACATGTTATAGGGTCGCGCTGTAGGGTCGCTCTCCATACGTGCTGTAGGGTCCCGCTCTATACGTGCTGTAGGGTCCCGCTCTATACGTGCTGTAGGGTCCCGCTCTATACGTGCTGTAGGGTCCCGCTCTATACGTGCTGTAGGGTCGCGCTGTAGGGTCGCGCTCCATCTCCGTCCCCGCTGTTTTTAATGGGATCGATGACGGCCGGGAAACGCCACGAAGCGCTTCAGGGAAGCGGGGGGGGCTGGGGGGGGGGGGCGCTGCCGCTGTGCCACCACCATCCCATGGCGGGATGGATGGATGGGGGGGGGCGGAGCTCGGTGCCCCCCCGGGGCGGATCCGCTCCATCCCCCCCCGCCCCATCGCGCTCATGGAGCCGCGGGGCGGGGACGGAGCTGAAGGTCAGCGGGGCTGCGGGGTGGGGGGGGCGGGGAGGGACCCCCGGGGGTGGGGGGCGAAGGGACCCCAGGGACCACACGGAGCGGGGGGGGGTGGGTCTGGGGTCGGAACGTGCGTGGATGTGGGGGGCGGCCCCACCGGGGATGGGGGCGATGGGGTCTATGGTTGGTTGAATCCAGGGGGTGTTTGTTGGGGTCCGGGGGGTGTTGAGGTCTGGGGGGTGTTTGTTGGGGTCTGGGGGCGATGGGGTCCGGAGGATGTTGGGGGTCCGGGGGGGGTGTTTGGGTCCGGGGGGCGATGGGGTCTGGGGTTGTTGGGGTCCAGGAGGTGTTTGTTGGGGTCTGGGGGGTGTTGGGAGTCTGGGGGTGTTTGTTGGGGTCCCGGGTTGTTGGGGTCCAGGTGTTGGGGTCTGGGGGGTGTTGATGGGGTCCGGGGGGCTATGGGGGTCCGGGTGGTGTTTGTTGGGGTCCGAGGTTGTAGGAGTCTGGGGGTGTTGGGATCCGGGGGATGTTGGGGGTCCGAGGTTGTTGGGGGTCCGGGGGGTGTTCGGGTCCAGGGGGCGATGGAGTCCGGGGGGTGTTTGTTGGGGTCTGGGGGTTGTTGGGGTCCGGGGGGCGACGTGGATCCGCTGCGGGTCATCGCGGTGCTGCGCCCCCCTTTGGCAGCGAAAGGGTTAAACGCGGAGTTGGCTGAACCGTCCGGGCCGGGAACAAAGCGCTGCACAGCGGCACTAAGCCATAAACCCATAAACCCCATAAACCCCATAAACCCCATAAACCCCATAAACCCCATAAACAACAACCCGACACAGCGCCCATAACGCTGTGGGGATGTGGAGGTTGGGGGGGGGCTGCGGGGTCTGGGGGCTCCTGGGGGCTGTATATAGGGCCATAGGAGCACTGTATGTAGGGCCATATTAGCACTGTATATAGGGCCATTGGAGCACTGTATATAGGGCCATATTAGCACTGTATATAGGGCCATATTAGCACTGTATATAGGGCCATATTAGCACTGTATATAGGGCCATAGGAGCACTGTATATAGGGCCATATTAGCACTGTATATAGGGCCATAGGAGCACTGTATATAGGGCCATATTAGCACTGTATATAGGGCCATATTAGCACATCGCGGCGCTCCCTTGCCGGGCGCTACGTGGAGCTGCGATCGATGAGCGGCAGTTTGGAAGGGAGCGGAGGGCAAAGGATGGAGCGGGGTGTGGGGTGTGGGGTGTGCAATGGGGTGTGGGGTGTGCAATGGGGTGTGCAATGGGGTGTGGGGTGTGCAATGGGGTGTGCAATGGGGTGTGGGGTGTGCAATGGGGTGTGCAATGGGGTGTGGGGCCGGGAAAGGGAAACACGGTGGGAGTGAGTGTGGGGCGGGATATGAGGAGGTGGGGGGCACTGAGGGGCTGTGCACAGCCTGCACCTATCCTGCATCTATCCCGTCCTGTGCATGGCCTGCATCTATCCTGCACCCATCCCATATCCATCCCATCCTGCACCCATCCCAGCCTGCACCCATCCCAGCCTTCATTTATCCCATCCTGCACCCATCCCTGCACCCATCCTGTATCCATCCCATCCTGTATCCCTCCCTCCCCGCCCCCGTCCCCATTCAATTCCATCAGAGCCTTTATGGTCCCTCGTTGCTCCCTCGCTCCTCCTCCCCCTCGGGACCCCCCGTCCCTCATCCCGTCCTTCATCCCCCTCCTCACCCCGTCCACATCCAGGTCCCGTTGCGGGGCCGCCGCGTGTCCGTCCGTGTCCGTGTGTCCGTGTCCGTGTCCGTGTCCCTCGTGTTCCCGTCCCTCGTGTCTCTCGGTTCTGTCGGTTCCGTCCCGTTCCCGGTATCTCCGCGCTCTGCTGCCCCCTCCCGATGCCGCCGCTGAGCGGGTCGGTGCAGCCGGGACCTGCAGCCGTGCAGTGCAATGCAGTGCTGTGCAGTGCTGTGCTGTGTAATGCAGTGCAGTGCAATGCAGTGCTGTGCTGTGCAATGCAGTGCAGTGCTGTGCAATGCAGTGCTGTGCTGTGCTGTGCAATGCAGTGCGGTGCAGTGCTGTGCTGTGCAATGCAGTGCAGCGCTGTGCAGTGCAGCGCTGTGCAATGCAGTGCTGTGCAGTGCTGTGCAGTGCTGTGCAATGCAGTGCTGTGCAGTGCTGTGCTGTGCAGTGCAATGCAGTGCAGTGCAATGCAGTGCTGTGCAGTGCTGTGCAGTGCTGTGCAATGCAGTGCTGTGCTGTGCAATGCAGTGCTGTGCAGTGCAATGCAGTGCAGTGCAGTGCAGTGCAGTGCTGTGCTCCTCCTGCAGCGCTCACCGCCATGACCAGCCCGTCCATGCTGCCGCTGCTGCTGCTGTTGTCCATGCACCGGGTCCCAGCGGGCGCCGAGGAGCCGCAACCTGCGCTGTCTGCAGCATCATTCGTGCAGGATCTGCTGCAGCGCTACGGGGGGGGCCGTGCGCTCAGCCTGGAGCAGCTGAAGTTGCTGCTGACCCGCCTGGACGTGGGGCTGGGCCGCAGCAACGGATCGGAACCGCGCAACAACGTGTCCCGGGTAAGACGAGCTCACGGGCCCCTCCAGGCGCCGTATTGTTGCATCCCTGCAGCGCCGCATTGTTGCAAACTGTTCTCATCTCCTGCAAACTCTGCCCCCTCTCCCCCCTTGCAGTGCTTCAGTTCAGCCGAGCTGTTCGCCGTGCACAACCTGAGCCGCAGCTCGGTGCTGGGCGCTGCGGAGCTGAGCGCGTTCTGCCCCGCCGTGCTGCAGCAGCTCGAGTCGGCGGCGTGCGCTGCAGGGAACCTGCAGGACCAGGAGCAGCAGCAGCAGGAGACAGAGGAGAGCAGGCCCAGCTCTGCTGAAGGTACCGACACGGGGTCCACGTTGGGGGGGGGGGGGGGGTGCATCCTCCTGCTGCTCCACACTCAGCTTCAGCTGCTCGGAGCCGGGCTGCATCGATAGGCTGCATTGTTGGGGTGCATTGTTGGCCTGCATTGATGGGCTGCATTGATAGGCTGCATTGATGGGCTGCATTGATGCCCTGCATTGATAGTCTGCATTGATGGGCTGCATTGATGGGCTGCATTGATGCCCTGCATTGCTGAATGTGGGGGGCTCTGGGGTGACGTGGGCACTGCTGGGATCAGCCCCATCTGCAGCCCCCCCTGCAGCTCCCATATACACACACATCCCTATGGAGCTCCCATATACACACACATCCCTATGGAGCCATATTCCCTCCAGGCTGAGCCAGGTGGGTTCACCCCTAAAGAGTCCGGAGCCGCCATGGACCCTTCCCCTTCCCCCCCACCCGGCCCTGTAATATCTGCCCCCCGTTTCTTCTCGTTCCGCAGTGTGGGGGTTTGGTTTTCTCAGCGTGTCGCTGATAAACGTGGCCTCGCTGCTCGGTTTGCTGCTCGTCCCCTGCACCCAGAAGGCCTTTTTCAGCCGCGTCCTCACCTTTTTCATCGCGCTCTCCATCGGCACGCTGCTCTCTAACGCGCTCTTCCAGCTCATCCCAGAGGTGCGGTCCCACGTCTCCGCCTCTCTCCTGTCCCAGGGCAGCTCTGCTCTGCTGCCCCCTCTGCCCCCCTTCAATCCAAGGCATCCCTGCACATACACCTGATGGCACCATGGGGCTCCATGGGGTCCCTCCGAGCTCTGGGTGCAATCAATGCAGGAGATGCAGGACCTGCAGCATCACCCTGAGCCCTTTGGAGCTCCATCCTGCCCTTTATCCTATTGATTCAATCCAAGGCATCCCTATACATGCACCTGATGGCACCATGGGGCTCCATTGGTTCCTCCGAGCACTGGGTGCATTCAATGCAGGAGATGCAGGACCTGCAGCATCACCCCGAGCCCTTTGGAGCTCCATCCTGCCCTTTATCCTATTGATTCAATCCAAGGCATCCCTATACACCTGATGGGGCTCCATGGGGTCCCTCCGAGTACTGGGTGCATTCAATGCAGGAGATGCAGGACCTGAGGTTTGGGGCTGTGGATGCAGGACCTGCAGCATCACCCCGAGCCCTTTGGAGCTCCATCCTGCCCTTTATCCTATTGATTCACTGCAGCTTTTTGCTGACACCAGGTTTCCCGGTGCTCGGATGGATCTGAGTTAATTGAGTTGTAATTGGAATGGGTCGGTTCTGGAGTTGGATGGATGCAGCTCTTACATTGAGCTCCTCCCAAAGCAAACCTTATAGCACAGCCTTCCTAAAGCAAACCCTATAGCACAGCCCTCATTGCCGTGCCGTTCCAGCAGCGCTGTTGTATGCGGGCAGGACGTCCCTCATCCCAGCTGTGTTACGGAGCAGCAGCCCCACAGCTGCACAGTGACGAGCAGCACATCGCACCCCACACTCTGCCCCATAAGGAGGCGGTTGTCAGTGTTCCCTTCCAGCTCCACAACCAACCATGGGTCAGAGCGCTGCGCTCTGTGCTGCCGGGGCTGAGATGGGGCTGAGCGGTGCATTGTAGGTGCTCAGTGGTGCATTGTAGGTGCTCAGTGGTGCATTGCAGGGCTCAGCGGTGCATTGTAGGTGCTCAGTGGTGCATTGTAGGTGCTCAGTGGTGCATTGCAGGGGCTGAGTGGTGCATTGCAGGGCTCAGCGGTGCATTGCAGGGCTCAGTGGTGCATTGCGGGGCTCTGTGGTGCATTGCAGGGGCTGATCAGTGCATTGCAGTTGCTCAGCGGTGCATTGCGGGGGCTCAGTGGTGCATTGCAGGGGCTCAGCGGTGCATTGTAGGTGTTCAGTGGTGCATTGTAGGTGCTCAGTGGTGCATTGCAGGTGCTCAGTGGTGCATTGCAGGGCTCAGCGGTGCATTGCAGGGGCTGATTGGTGCATTGCGGGGGCTCAGTGGTGCATTGCAGGGGCTGAATGGTGCATTGCAGGGGCTGAATGGTGCATTGCAGGTACTCAGCAGTGCATTGCAGGGGCTCAGTGGTGCATTGCAGGGGCTCAGTGGTGCATTGCAGGGGGCTGATCGGTGCATTGCGGGAGCTCAGCGGTGCATTGCAGGGGCTGATTGGTGCATTGCAGGGGCTCAGCGGTGCATTGCAGGGGCTGATCGGTGCATTGCGGGAGCTCAGCGGTGCATTGCAGGGGCTGATTGGTGCATTGCGGGGGCTCAGCGGTGCATTGCAGGGGCTGATTGGTGCATTGCGGGGGCTCAGCGGTGCATTGCAGGGGCTGAGCGGTGCATTGCGGGAGCTCAGCGGTGCATTGCAGGGGCTGATTGGTGCATTGCGGGGGCTCAGTGGTGCATTGCAGGGGCTCAGCGATTATTGCAGGTTCTCAGTGGTGCATTGCGGGGGCTGTGTGGTGCATTGCAGGGGCTGAGCGGTGCATTGCAGGGCTGAGCGGTGCATTGCGGGGGCTCAGTGGTGCATTGCAGGGGCTCAGTGGTGCATTGCGGGGGCTCAGTGGTGCATTGCGGGTGCTCAGCGGTGCATTGCAGGGCTCAGCAGTACATTGCAGGGGCTCAGTGGTGCATTGCAGGTGCTCAGTGGTGCATTGCAGGGGCTGAGCGGTGCATTGCAGGGCTCAGCGGTGCATTGCGGGGGCTCAGTGGTGCATTGCAGGGGCTCAGTGGTGCATTGCGGGGGCTCAGTGGTGCATTGCGGGTGCTCAGCGGTGCATTGCAGGGCTCAGCAGTACATTGCAGGGGCTCAGTGGTGCATTGCAGGTGCTCAGTGGTGCATTGCAGGGGCTGAGCGGTGCATTGCAGGGCTCAGCGGTGCATTGCGGGGGCTCAGTGGTGCATTGCAGGGGCTCAGTGGTGCATTGCGGGGGCTCAGTGGTGCATTGCGGGTGCTCAGCGGTGCATTGCAGGGCTCAGCAGTACATTGCAGGGGCTCAGTGGTGCATTGCAGGTGCTCAGTGGTGCATTGCAGGGGCTGAGCGGTGCATTGCAGGGCTCAGCGGTGCATTGCGGGGGCTCAGTGGTGCATTGCAGGGGCTCAGTGGTGCATTGCAGGTGCTCAGCGGTGCATTGCAGGTGCTCAGTGATGCATTGCAGGGGGCTGATCGGTGCATTGCGGGAGCTCAGCGGTGCATTGCAGGTGCTCAGAGGTGCATTGCGGGAGCTCAGCGGTGCATTGCAGGGGCTCAGAGGTGCATTGCGGGAGCTCAGCGGTGCATTGCAGGGGGCTGATCGGTGCATTGCAGGTGCTCAGCGGTGCATTGCGGGGGCTCAGTGGTGCATTGCAGGGCTCAGCGGTGCATTGCGGGGGCTCAGTGGTGCATTGCAGGGGCTCAGTGGTGCATTGCAGGGGCTCAGTGGTGCATTGCAGGTGCTCAGCGGTGCATTGCAGTTGCTCAGCGGTGCATTGCAGTTGCTCAGCGGTGCATTGCAGTTGCTCAACGGTGCATTGCAGGGGGCTGATCGGTGCATTGCGGGAGCTCAGCGGTGCATTGCAGGGGCTCAGCGGTGCATTGCGGGGCTCAGCGGTGCATTGCAGCTCCCTGCTGCCCTGCAGGGCTGGGGGCTGCAGCTCCATGCATCGTGTTCTGCTGCCCGGCTGCTTTCTGAGGGTCCCCCCCTCTGCTCCCTCCCTGCAGAGCCGCCCCCAGCACCGCTCAGCCCCATTCACCCCACAGATCCAATGGACGCAATCACTAATCAATGTCTTTTCTCTCCCATCTCTCTGCTCTCGGTGTGGATTCCTTCCTGCCCCTTTCCTCCTTCCCTCCCCCATTGATCTCCTTTCCCGTCCCATATCCCTGGGGTTGGGGTTGGCTCACCGCAGTCTGGGGTTACGGGTTCCTCTGCGTCACCGTCATCTCCCTGTGCTCGCTGGTGGGAGCCAGCGTGGTGCCCTTCATGAAGAAGACCTTTTACAAGCGGCTGCTCCTCTACTTCATAGCTCTGGCGATTGGAACTCTCTACTCCAACGCCCTCTTCCAGCTCATTCCCGAGGTACGGGGCAGGCCGGGGCTGCGGCGGTGGGTTGGTGGTAGGAGCTGAGCCCCGCGGCCCATTGACCCTCCTGGTGTGTGGGGCTGGGGTCCCTTCACATGGGTGGTGGCGCATGGGATGGGCTGGGTGGTCTCATCCAGCTGTGATGGTTCACTCAATGATGACCCTGGTCTCATCCAGCTGTGATGGTTCACTCAATGATGACCCTGGTCCCATCCAGCTGTGATGACCCACTCAATGATGGCAGCCCCATATACAGGGGGTCTCACCCTATAGGCAGCATCACAGCCCAGGGCAGGTCGGGAGCAGGAGGAGCCGTGGGGCAGAACAGAGCTCAGAAAGAGGAAGACCCCGATGGGCTGAGGGCAGGGGGACGACACGCAGCCCCTCCGTGCTCTCATTGCTCCTTTCTGCCCTCAGGCGTTTGGATTCAACCCCCAGGAGGATTATTACGTCTCCAAATCCGCCGTGGTGTTCGGGGGCTTCTACCTGTTCTTCTTTACAGAGAAGATCCTGAAGATGCTGCTGAAGCAGAAGGACCCGGTGAGGTCTCAGCTCTCTGCCCCACAGCTTAAATGGGCACTGATAGCGTTCCATTGGCAGTACATGGCAGTGCTCCGTTTCCTGGCTGTTTGGGGGGCTCTGATGGGTGTTTCATCCAAGCATTGGGGTGGGAAACATCACATAGAGCCAAGGAAGGTGACGTTGGTGCCTCTGTCCTGCAGCATCACCACGGGCACAGCCACTACAGCACGGAGCCGCTGCCCTCCAGGAAGGACCGGGAGGAGGGGGTCACTGAGAAGCTGCAGAACGGGGACCTGGACCATATGATCCCCCATGTCACCAATGAGATGGAGTGCAAGAGCCCACCTGGGGATGAGAAGGTGGTGGTGGGGTCGCTCAGTGTCCAGGTTGGTGCCTTATCACGGAGGGTTGGGGGTCTCCATGGCCATGCATGGCTCAGGGCCTGGATGTCCATGGACACAGTGTCCTGGGGGTGGTGGGATCAAACCTTCGGATGAGCTGCCATGGCTGGGACGGATCCCCTGGTGCTGAGCCCCGTGTTTATGGTGCTTCCAGGACCTTCAGGCCTCGCAGAGCGCGTGCTATTGGCTGAAGGAGGTGCGCTACTCCGACATCGGCACCTTGGCCTGGATGATCACCCTGAGCGACGGGCTGCACAACTTCATTGACGGGTTGGCCATCGGCGCCTCCTTCACCGTGTCCGTCTTCCAAGGCATCAGCACCTCGGTGGCCATCCTGTGCGAGGAGTTCCCCCATGAGCTGGGTACGTTGGACATGGCAAAGCTGCCCTCGGTGCTGCCCCTCTGCAAGGCTCCCATGGGCCGGCAGGATGCCCTTGGTCCTCCGGGATGCCCCGGCATCTCCCCAGTCCTTTGGGATGCCCTGGGTCCTCCTGGACTCCCCTGGTCCTCCAAGATACCCCAGCACTTCCCCAGTCCTTTGGGATGCTCCTGGTCCTCCAGGATGCCCCTGGTCCGCTGGGATGTCCTTTGATCCTGCAGGATGCCTTGGGTCCTCCTGGATTCCCCTAGTCCTTCGGGATGCCCCAACACTTCCCCAGTCCATTGGGATGCCCCTGGTCCTCCAAGATGCCCCCAGTCCATTGGGATGCCCCAGCACTTCCCCAGTCCATTGGGATGCCCCTGTTCCACTGGGATGCCCCTGGGTCCTCTGGGATGTCCTTTGATCCTGCAGGATGCCCTGGGTCCTCCTGGATTCCCCTAGTCCTTCGGGATGCCCCAATACTTCCCCAGTCCATTGGGATGCCCCTGGTCCTCCAGGATACCCCAATACTTGCCTAGACCTTTGGGATGCCCCTAGTCCACAGGGATACCCCAGCTCTTTCCCAGTCCATTGGGATGTTCCTGGTCCTCCACAGTTCCCCCAGTTCTCCAGGATTCCCCTGGTCCTCTGGGATGCCCTGGGTCCTCCTGGACTCCCCTGGTCCTCCAGGATACCCCAGCACTTCCCCAGTCCTTTGGGATGCTCCTGGTCCTCCAGGATGCCCTTGGGTCCTCTGGGATGTCCTTTGATCCTCTGGGATACCCTGGGACCTCCTGAATTCCCTTGGTCCTCCGGGATGCCCCTGATTCACTGGGATGCCCCAGCTCTTCCCCAGTCCATTGGGATGCTCCTGGTCCTCTGGGATGTCCCTTGGTCCCCTGGGATGCCCTGGGTCCTCCTGGACTCCCCTGGTCCTCCAGGATACCCCAGCACTTCCCAAGTCCTTTGGGATGCCCCTGTTCCACTGGGATGCCCCAACACTTCCCCAGTCCTTTGGGATGCCCCCAGTCCATTGGGATGCCCCTGGTCCTCCATGCTGCCCCATCACATCCCTGTTCTTCCCGTTGTTTCTCGGGTGTTGGAGGAAGGTGGGGTGGAATAAACCCAGCGCTGGTGGGAGGGAAAGAGGGAGAGGCTGTAAACCACAGCGAGCAACGGCTAAAAATAAGGAGGTAATGTGATGTCTGAGGTTTAAATTTAGATGGAGACGATGAAGGAAAACAAGGAGGCTGTTGGATCGGGGTGGTTTGGGGCTGGGGTTGGGGTGGGCAGAGCCCAGCAGTGATCCTGACCTGGTGCTGAGTGCCAGCTCTAATGGAAGGCTATTGGAATGTATGGGGTGATTCGGCCTCGTGTTAATGCTGCCCCATAGCAGCTGCTGGGCAGCCCCCTCCTCACCCTGTGGCTATTGGAATGTATGGGGTGATTGATCCTCATGTTAAAGCTGCCCCATAGCAGCTGCAGGGCAGCCCCCTCCTCACCCTGTGTCTATTGGAATGCATGGGGTGATTGATCCTCATGTTAAAGCTGCCCCATAGCAGCTGCAGGGCAGCCCCCTCCTCACCCTGTGGCTATTGGAATGTATGGGGTGATTGATCCTCATGTTAAAGCTGCCCCATAGCAGCTGCTGGGCAGCCCCCTCCTCACCCTGTGGCTATTGGAATGTATGGGGTGATTCGGCCTCGTGTTAATGCTGCCCCATAGCAGCTGCTGGGCAGCCCCCTCCTCACCCCGCCATCCTCCTCCTGCACAGGGGACTTTGTCATCCTGCTGAACGCGGGGATGTCCATCCGCCAGGCGCTGTTCTTCAACTTCATGTCAGCCTGTTGCTGCTACGTGGGTTTGGCCTTCGGGATCGTGGCCGGCAGCCACTTCTCTGCCAACTGGATCTTCGCTTTGGCTGGAGGGATGTTCCTGTACATCGCATTGGCTGATATGGTGCGTGCAAGGACCGGGACCCGGTGTTGGGAGCAGGACCCAGTGTTGGGATCAGGACCCGGTGTTGGGATCAGGACCCGGTGTTGGGATCAGGACCCAGTGTTGGGATCAGGACCCAGTGTTGGGAGCAGGACCCAGTGTTGGGATCAGGACCCAGTGTTGGGAGCAGGACCCAGTGTTGGGACAAGGACCCAGTGTTGGGAGCAGGACCCAGTGTTGGGATCAGGACCCGGTGTTGGGATCAGGACCCGGTGTTGGGAGCAGGACCCTGTGTTGGGATCAGGACCCAGTGTTGGGAGCAGGACCCAGGGTTGGGAGCAGGACCCAGTGTTGGGAGCAGGACCCAGTGTTGGGAGCAGGACCCAGTGTTGGGATCAGGACCCAGTGCTGGGATCAGGACCCAGTGTTGGGATCAGGACCCGGTGTTGGGATCAGGACCCAGTGTTGGGAGCAGGACCCGGTGTTGGGATCAGGACCCGGTGTTGGGATCAGGACCCAGTGTTGGGAGCAGGACCCAGTGTTGGGCCCAGGACCTGGTGCTGGCAGTGGGGGCTGTGCTGCGGGTCGGGCCGAACCTCTGACTGCTCCATGTTCTGTTCCTTCTGTTCCTTCAGTTCCCAGAGATGAACGAGGTGAGCCGGGAGGACGAGCAGAGCGGCAGCGCGCTCATCACCTTCGCCATCCAGAACGCGGGGCTGCTGACGGGCTTCACCATCATGGTGCTGCTCACCATGTACTCGGGGCAGATCCAGATCGGGTAGACCCGGCCCGAGCCCTGCACCAAGTTTCCCTTTAGCTTTTTATCTGGGGGGTGGGATGGGGGGGTTTTCCTTTCCGACGGACCCTGTGCAGGCACTGACGTCATGGACACTACAGGAGAGGCTTTAAAGCAATCACGGACAACACAGACACAAGGCAGGGGGGGATTCTTCCCCCTTTATTGCCATAGGACTGAACTGACCCGGAGCTGCTCCCAGCAGCACGTTCCTCGTGTTGAAGGACAGAGTTGTGATGCAGGAGCTGCACTGCTGCCCTGCTGCTGTGCTGTGCAATGGGATGCACCATGCAATGGGATGCACCATGCAATGGGATGCACCATGCAATGGGATGCACCATGCAATGGGGTGCACCATGCAATGGGATGCCACTGTGCAATGGGATGCACCATGCAATGGGATGCACCATGCAATGGGATGCCACCATGCAATGGGATGCACCATGCAATGGGGTGCACCATGCAATGGGGTGCCACTGTGCAATGGGATGCACCATGCAATGGGATGCACCATGCAATGGGATGCACCATGCAATGGGGTGCACCATGCAATGGGATGCGCCATGCAATGGGGTGCACCATGCAATGGGGTGCACCATGCAATGGGGTGCACCATGCAATGGGATGCCACTGTGCAATGGGACAGCTCTGCAGTTGCACTGTGCAATGGGACGCCGTGCTCTCCCTGTGGGCGCTGCAGGGTGTGGGGCTGGCGCTGGCCGCGAGCTGCCCCTGCTGCCCCACATTGGGATGCTCAGAGATGGGGGCGGCTCACACGAGGAGCAGGAACTTCTCAGCTGCTTCTTGGAGCAACCACAGCACGAGGGCAGCGACACAGAGCAGGAGGAACCAATGGAGGAACCGATGGAGGAACCGATGGAGGAACCAATGGAGGAGCTGATGGAGGAGCTGATAGAGGAACTGATGGAGGAGCTGATGGAGGAGCTGATGGAGGCTCCATGAGCACAGTTTGCAGCTTGAGCCTCTTCCCTGCCGTCCTCTGAACCGACCCTTGGAGCTGCTCCTGTTCTGCCTGGGGAGGATGAGGAGGAGGAAGAGCTGTTGTATGAAGCAGTTTTATTAATCACACTGTGGGTGTCAGCGCTCAGAGCAGAGCAGATGAAAGCATGCAGCACGTGCAGCGCTTGGAGCTGCATTGGGATGCAACGGCTGTAAGCAAAGCAAACCTCTGCTCTGCAAGCAGGGAGGGCAGAGAGCAGAGCAGGGCAGGGCAAAGCAAAGCAGAGCAAAGCAGAGTAAAGCAGAGTAAAGCAGGGCAGGGCAAAGCAGAGCAGGGCAGGGTAGAGCAGGGCAGGGCAATGAGCCCCATCCCGGCTGCAGGCAGCCGCAGCCCCCCCTGTGCCCACACAGACACTGGGAACAGATCCCTGTATCCCTGTTTTAAACCCTGAGGTTTGGGGGGGGTGGAGCCTTGGGATGGGGGGGGGGGGGGGGGGGTATTTTTGGTGTATTTTTGTTTGTTTTTTTCTAAAAACAAGAAAAGCAAACAGAAAACAGACTGTGAAGCTGTTGGTGCATTGCAGCCTTGTGGTGGAGCCGGGATGGTGCTGGTGTTCCTTATATTCACTGTGTGAACGGAGCTGTTATCACATTGATAGCATTGCACAGCACACCTGCATTGCTCCAGGGTCCTGCAGCCCTTGGGAGGTGCTTGATGGCATCTCCTGCTGCTTCCTGCACATGCAATGGATGCAATGGATGCAATGGATGTTCTGCCACCCTGTGCTGGAGCTGAGGCTCTGCAGGATCCTCTACCTGTGCTGGAATAGCAGCTCTGCTTTATAGGCTGCTCACACTGACAGCTCAGCAGTGGGCACAGCCCCGTCCTGCTGCATTGCTGCCCACTGCAGCGCTGCATGCTGCTGCAGCGCCCAGGTGCTTCAAGGCAAAGCTGCTTTGGATGAGCTGCTACTTGCACCATGGGTAGCCTGCAGGATTTGCTGCATCCAGGTTAAACAGCAGCAGAGCAGGAGCTGAACAGAACCAGAACTGAACAGAACCAGAGCTGAGCAGAACCAGAACTGAACAGAACCAGAACTGAACAGAACCAGAGCTGAACAGAACCAGAACTGAACAGAACCAGAACTGAACAGAACCAGAGCTGAACAGAACCAGAACTGAACAGAACCAGAACTGAGCAGAACCAGAACTGAACAGAACCAGAGCTGAGCAGAACCAGAACTGAACAGAACCAGAGCTGAGCAGAACCAGAACTGAACAGAACCAGAGCTGAGCAGAACCAGAACTGAACAGAACCAGAGCTGAACAGAACCAGAGCTGAGCAGAACCAGAGCTGAGCAGAACCAGAACTGAACAGAACCAGAACTGAACAGAACCAGAACTGAACAGAACCAGAGCTGAACAGAACCAGAGCTGAACAGAACCAGAGCTGGGCAGAACCAGAGCTGGGCAGAACCAGAACTGGACAGAACCAGAGCTGAACAGAACCAGAGCTGAGCAGAACCAGAGCTGAACAGAACCAGAGCTGAACAGGACCAAGGAACATCCTTCATGCTGTAGATGAGCATGGAAAACCTTTGGGCTGTGTTGGATGTCCTCTGTGTCCCACAGAGCTGAGACCCAACACTGGGCTGCACCAGAACCTCTGATGGGGACCATGTCCCTGTCCTCATTTCACATCGAATCCCTCCTCATTTCACATCGAATCCCATTTGTTGCCCACTGTGAGGGGTCTGCAACCCAAACAAGCACCCTATGGAGGAACGAGACTCCTCGCAGAGGGCAGCCCACCATCCTGGGGGGGGGGTCTATGGGTGTTATGGGGGGAAGGAGACCCTCCCTCACCCCATGACGGGTGGGAGCAGCTCCAGCCTTCATGGCTGGGACGGAACAAGTTGGGAAGGCGACCAGCCTTGACTTTGGGTTGGTCCTGTTGTTTCCATTCCCAACACTGACTTTGGGTTGTTCCCGTTGTTTCTATGCCCAATTCAGCAGCTCCAGCCCCATATTTGTATAACTCAGGTGTTGTCCAGAACCGAGAGCGTCACTCTGTGAGCTGCCACGTCTCCATCTCTTTGTACGACTCCATCAATAAAAGATGGCCCATACAGGTGGGGATGGCGGTGCACTCTGTGGGGCTCCATCAGCTCCTGTTGTTCAATGGGCCGGAGCTGAGGCCCCACGTTGCCTTAAAGTCCAACAAACTCCATTTTATCCTCCCATTTCCTTTCGTTGTGTTTCCTTTTGGTGTCTTGCTGGATGGGGCACTGCGCTCTATTCTGCTCACACGAGGGAGCTGAACCCACACCACAACGTGTCCTCACTTCCCCTGCACCGAGAGGGAAAAGGAGCAGAAAACAGCCATATTTCACCTTTTTTCTCCACTCCTTTTCACACTGGGACCCCCTGATCCTCCTGTCTTATATTTAAAGACCCCATTATACCTGCAGACACACAGCTGGCCCTTTAAGAATACAAACATGGCTGCCATGTGGATCCAGTTCTGACCCTGGGGGGAGTTGGCTCTCGCTCTTCCTTTAGGCCCCCTCCTCATTATGCTTCAGACCCCACTCCTTTTCACACCAGGACCCTCTGAGCCCCCTGTGTTGTATTTAAGACCCCATTTCAGCTGCAGACACACAGCTGGCCCTTTAAGAACACAAACATGGCTGCCATGTGGATCCAGTTCTGACCCTGGGGGGGGTTGGCTCTCTCTCTTCCTTTAGGCCCCCTCCTCATTTTGCTTCAGACCCCCCCCCATCATGGCGGCGTCCCTCCCTCCCCAGCACACACTGTGTGATTCCATCTGTTTTTCCCCATTTGTGCTGCCAGGAGGGTGCGGTGGCGGTTTTATTGTGCAGTACTGTGTTTATTATGCAGTACTGTGTTTATTGTGCAGTACAGTGTGTTTATTATGCAGTACTGTGTGATTTCGCTTCGATCCGTCCCCCTCCCATTGGGGAAGGCGCTGTGTTCCAGGCCGGGCCTAGTCCCAGGCCTCCACCAGGCCTCTCTCCTCACTAGGCCGCGCGTCGCCTAGCAACAACCCCAACCCATCCAAGATGGCGGCCGGAAGAGAGCGGGCGGAGCAGCACACGTGACGCGACGCGCATGCGCGGCTCGACGGGGCGGGGAGGCGGAGGGGCGGCGCATGCGCAGGAGGAGGAGGAGAGAATAGTGGGGAGGGGGCGGGGAGGCGCCGGCGGAGGCACCGGACGGAGCGCAGGCCGCTGTAGGCCGCAGCCGGGACCCCCTCCTTCCGGCCGGGAGGGGAGGGGGGGAGGCCGGCGGGGAGAGACGCCGCCATGTCGGGCCGAGGGCACCACAAACTGCCGACCACTGAGCGCATCGTCAAGGGTGAGGGGATGGGGGAGGGGGGGAGCGACCCCTGGTGGTGGGGGGGTAACGTGGGAGGGGGGGAGTCTGTGTTATGGGGGGGGGTCTGTGTTGGTATGGGGGGGGTCTGTGTTATGGGGGGGGTCTGTGTTATGGGGGGGGGTCTGTGTTGGTATGGGTGGCAACGGGGGTGGGGGGGGAATAGAGGAGGTGGGGAGGGGGAGATCTGTGGGGTGGGGGTTTATGTGAGGGGGGGGGAGACACTCGTTTGGGGGCCGCTGTTGGGGGGGGGGGGAATAGGCCTGGAGTTGGGGGGGGTCCGCTATGTTTAATGGGGGTCTGTGTTGGTATGGGGGGGGTCTCGGTATGGGGGGATTCCCTGTTGGAATGGGGGGGGGTCTGTGTTGGTATGGAGGGATTCCCTGTTGATATGGGGGGGGTCTGTGTTGGTTTGGGGGGGGGTCTCGGTGTGGGGGGTTGTCTGTGTTGGTATGGGGGGGATTCCCTGTTGATATGGGGGGGGGGTCTGTGTTGGTATGGGGGGGCAACGGGGGTGGGGGGGGATAGAGGAGGTAGGGAGGGGGAGATCTGGGGGGGGTTATGTGGGGAGGGGTCTGTGTTAGTATGGGGGGGTCTCAGTTAAGGGGGGGGGTTGTGTTGGATTGGGGGGATTCCCTGTTGTTATGGGGGGGGGGTTCTGTTGGTATGGGGAGGGGTCTGTGTTGGTATGGGGGGAGGTCTCGGTATAGGGGGGTCTGTTGGTTTGGGGGGTCTGTGCTGATATGGGGGGGTCTCTGTTATGGGGGGCGGTCTGTGTTGCTATGGGGGGGGGTCTGTGTTGGTATGAGGGGGTCTGTGTTGGTATGGGGGGTAACGGGGGTGGGGGGGGATAGTGGAGGTGGGGAGGGGGAGATCTGGGGTGGGGTCTGTATGTGGGGAGGGGGAGACACTCGTTTGGGGGCTGCTGTTGTGTGTGGGGGGATAGGCCTGGAGTTGGGGGGTGTCCGCTGTGTTTAATGGGGGGGGTCTCGGTGTGTGGGGATTCCCTGTTGGTATGGGGGGGGTTCATTGTTGGTGTGGGGGGGTCTGTGCTGATATGGGGGGGTCTGTGTTGGTATAGGGGGGCTCTGTTGGTATGGGGGGGGTCCATGCTGGTATGGGGCGGGATCTGTGTTATGGGGGGTGGTCTGTGTTGGTATGGGGGGGGTCTTGGTGTGAGGGGGGTCAGTGTTGGTATGGGGGGGCAGCTCCTGGTTGGGATGGAGCAGTTAACGAGGAGTGGGACTCATTAAGGTACAGGTCTCTGAGCTGGGAGCAGCCTCATGTGCTGTGACCCCATAGGTGGGCACAGCCCCATAGGTGGGCACAGCCCCATAGGTGGGCCCTATAGGTGGGCACAGCCCCATAGGTGGGCCCAGGGCTGCCCCCCCCATCTCATCTCCCTGTGGGTCCTGTGGTCGCTCACAACGTGGTGTGTTAATTAAACGTGGTGTTTTAATTAAACGTGGCCTCTAATGAAGGCAGAGCACAGTGGGGTGGCATGGAGGCCCATTAGAGGTCCCTTAGGGTGGGCTGCTGCTGCCTTAAGGGTGGGGGAGGTTAGGGTTGGGTTAGGGTTAGGGTTAAGGTTAGGGTTGGGTTAGGGTTAGGGGGTCTCAGCTCTGAGCACCCCCAGCATCTTTTGGGGTTGTAATTAATTAAAGGCTGGAGATTAAAGGCAGCTCTGCTCCATTCAGAGCCTGCAGGGAGGGGGGGGAGGAGCTTTAAGCACAGCTAACCTATATACACACCTATAGAACCTATATACACCTATGGGATTTACATACACCAATAGAACCTATATACACACGTATGGGATTTACATACACCTATAGAACCTATATACACACAGCTATGGAGCCTACATCCACACTTCTATATGGTACCTGTATACACACACCTATAGAACCTACATACACCTATGGGACCTGTATCCGTACACACACCTATGGGACCTACATACACACACCTATGGGACCTACACAAGCCTATAGAACCTACACACACCTATGGGACCTATATCCACCTATGGGACCTATATCCACCTATGGGACCTATATACACCCAGCACTGTGCCCCCCAGCCCCTCTGTGCTGAGCCCCCTCCTGCAGGTGGACATGGGGCTGTAGTGCTGCAGTGGTTGCATGCAATGGGCTGCAGGGCTGCTTGGTGCATGCAGCCGGGCACGGCAGCACACCTGGCTGTGCATGCATTGCAGCCCTGAGCTGCAGGGGATCAGAGCAGCGCTCTGAATGCAGGCAGGAGGTGCATTGGAGTGCAGGGGGTGTGCAATGGGGCATCATCCCTGCTGAGGGAGCACACAGGGCTCTGCATTGCTTTGCATGCAGCTGATTCTTGCTGTGTGGGGCTCAGTTGGGTCTGCATGGGGCTGCAATGCAGCAGCATGGGGCAGTGATGCGCCTGCATAGGGCTGCAATGCACCTGTGCAGCAGCCCCTGTGCAGTGGGAGCACTGCAGCCGTGCAGGGCTTAATGTAGGCAGCAATGCATCCTGCAGCCTGGAAGCCAATGGGCTCCATCAGCAGAGCGGTGGCTGCAGGGTCTGGTTGGGGGGGGGTTGTCCCTGTCTGCTCTGCCCTATAGGCCCCATCTGCAGGGCTGCAGCCAGGTGTGGAGCCCCCAGTGCAGGAAATGCAGGGAGAGGGGCCGGGGGAGCTCAGAGGGTGCAGCAGCTCCAATGTGATGATGGGTTCCGATAGAGCCCAGTGGTTCCGATAGAGCCCCATCTGTCAGAACTACAGGGCTCTATCAGAACCATTGGGCTCTATCGGAACCACGGGGCTCTATCAGAACCACAGGGCTCTATTAGTACCATGGGGCTCTATCGGAACCACAGGGCTCTATCAGAACCATGGGGCTCTACTGGGGCCCTATCGGAACCACATGGCCCTGTCAGAACCATGGGGCTCCATCGGAATCACTGGGCTCTATCAGATCCATTGGGCTTTATCAGAACCATGGGGATCTATTGGAATCATTGGGCTCTATCAGGACCACAGGGCTCTATCGGAACCGTGGGGCCCTATGAGAACCACAGGGCTCTATTAGAACCACAGGGCTCTATAGGATCCATTGGTCTCTATTGGAACCACAGGGCTCTATCGGATCCATTGGGCTCTATCAGAACCACAGGGCTCTATCGGATCCATTGGGCTCTATCGGAACCACAGTGCCATGCAGCTCTGCATTGCTGGCTGAAGTAGGGCAGGGTGCTGGCTTAAAATAGCCCCGAGCTGCAGAAGCTATTTAGGTAAATCCCGGGGTCCCGGTGGGGGCAGAGCTGCCCGTTAATCTAAAGCTATTCCATAGGGATCGCAATTGCTGCATGCATGCATGGGTGCTGCTAAGGGAGCTGCATGCAGCATGCAGCCTGCACTTGGGGCACCGCTGTGCAGAGTGCAATTAGCAAAGCAATTAACAAAGCAATTAGCAGAGGTATAATGGAGCTCTGGCTTTTCTAAGGGGCTGCAGCTCGTGCTTTGTGTGCTGCAGCCACTCCTGCAACCTGCTCTGCATGCAGCGAGGGGGGTGCAGTTAATGAGTGCAATTAGTGGTGCTATGGTGCTGGTGGTGGGCATCTATAGGCATCCATAAGCATCCATAGGCACCCATAAGCATCCATAAGCAACCATCCATGCCACACCTGAGGGTCCAAACTGCCCCACGGCACCAAAAAGGGCCTTTTTGATCCCAAACCCACCCCATAGCAGCAGGTTGCGTTGGCTTTGTGGGTGCAATGGGGGCTGGATGGGGTGTGTGTGAGCTGAGTGCCTTGCAGCCTGGCTGCCATTGGGCACATTGCAGCTGCCTCTGTGCTCCTGGAGCTGCAAACACAACCCGTGCAGGGGCTGCATTGGTGCCCTGTTGCATTGCTCTGCTGCATTGCTGCCTGCATTGCCCCGAGGAGGAGCTGGGCACCTTGCAGAAGAGCACAATGCACAGCAGGCATCGGTGTCAGCTCCTTGTGCCCTGCAGCCTAAAGCCCTTAGCACGAGTTCTGCTGCCTAACGGGATTACTCACATGGACAGCACTAAGGACTTAAGCCCTCAGCCCTGGGGGGGGTTGGGCTGGGTGGGCAGCAGGTCTGTGTGGGCATTGGGGTTGGGTGGGTATTAGGGTTGAGTGGGCATTGGGGTTGGGTAGGTATTAGGGTTGGGTGGGCATTGGGGCTGGGTGGACACTGGGGCTGGGTGGGCATTGGGGTTGGGTGGGTATTAGGGTTGGGTGGGCAGCGGGGCTGGGTGGGCAGCAGGTCTGGGTGGGCATTGGGGCTGGGTGTGCAGCAGGGATAGCTGGGCACTGGGGTTGGGTGGGTATTAGGGTTGGGTGGGCATTGGGGCTGGGTGGGCAGCAGGGATAGGTGGGCATTGGGGTTGGGTGGGTATTAGGGTTGGGTGGGCAGCGGGGCTGGGTGGGCAGCAGGTCTGGGTGGGCATTGGGGCTGGGTGTGCAGTGGGGCTGGATGCAGTCCCTATGAAGCCATGGGGTTCCCTGCTCTGCCCCATGGCTGCTCTTTGGCTTCCTTTGGTGCTGCCCCCAGCACTGTGTGCTGCAGCCCCTGAGCACCATCCCCCCCCCATTCCTCCCCTGCTCTGCTGCTGCACGGATCCTAGTTGCAGCTCTTGGGTTGGGATCTGCAGGCGGAGAGCTGCTCAGAGGGGGTGGGCTGTGAGGTGTCCTCATTGGGCTGTAATGGCTTTGGTGTGCTGCTTCCATGGCCCCCCCATGGCCATGGATGGGCTGGGGGTCCCTGGGCTGTGTGGATGCAATCAGCCCATTGCCTTGCACTGGTGCTGCAGGGCTGCTCCTCCTCCTCCCACCATCGATGTGCACAGCAGGTGATGCTCCCATCTAACACACCCTGCACTTCCATCCTGCTCCATGTCCCAGCCCTGCATGCAATGCACTGCAGTGCTCTGAATGCATTGCTGGGCAGCACCGCTGACCCACATCTCCCCCCCCAGCCGTGCCGTTCCCCCCCACGCAGCGGCTGTCGCTGAAGGAGGTGTTTGAGGATGGCAAACCACGGCTGGACGTGCTCAAGAGCCACCTGGTGAAGGAGGGTCGGCTGGAGGAGGATGCGGCCCTGAAGATCATCAATGATGGTGCAGCCATCCTGCGGCACGAGAAGACCATGATCGAGGTGGAGGCTCCCATCACAGGTCAGAGCCCTGCAGGGCACTCTGTGCTGGGGGTTCCCTTGAGCTGCAGTGGATGCGTCCATCCCTGCAGGGCTGGGTGGGCTGGGGGTGCATCCCTGCATTGCTGCAGGACCCTGTATGCTGGGGAGCTGCTGTGGATGCATTCATCCCTGCAGGGCTGGGTGGGCTCAAGGTGCATTGCTGCAGGACCCTGTATGCTGGGGAGCTGCAGTGGATGCATCCATCCCTGCAGGGCTGGGTGGGCTCAAGGCGCATCCCTGCATTGCCGCGGCCGCTCCCATTGACTCCATCCCTCTTTGTGCTCATCCCCAGTGTGCGGTGACATCCACGGGCAGTTCTTTGACCTGATGAAGCTGTTTGAGGTGGGAGGATCACCCAACAACACCCGCTACCTCTTCCTGGGGGACTACGTGGACAGGGGCTACTTCAGTATAGAGGTGAGCAATGAGGATGAGCCCGGAGCTGCAACACGTGGCAGGCGTTGTGTCCCTCTGGCTGCATGTTGCACTGACCTCCCTTAGGCTGCATTTAATGCAACCCCATTAAGCTGCATTTTGCACTGACCTCCCTTAGGTTGCATTTAATGCAACCCCCTTAAGTCGTATTTTGCACTGATCTCCCTTAGGTTGCATTAAATGCAACCCCCTTAGGCTGCATTTTTCACTGATCTCCCTTAGGTTGCATTCCATGCAGACCCCCCTTAGGTTGCATTTTACACTGACCTCCCTTGGGCTGCATTTAGTGCAACCCCCTTAAGCTGCATTTTGCACTGACCTCCCTTAGGTTGCATCCCTTGCAGACCTCCTTTAGGTTGCATTTTACACTGACCTCCCTTAGGCTGCATTCCATGCAGACCCCCCTTAGGCTGCATTTTACACTGACCCCCCTCGTGCTGCATCTGGCCCTGTAACCCACCTGCTGCAGCGTCTGACCCTGTTTGTGCTGCTCTTTAGGGCAGGAGTTGCTCCGTGGGGCTGCAGCCCCGAGATCTGCAGCTGCATGTGGGGCTGGGCTGCAGTCAGGGCTCATCTCCAGTGACGTCCCCTCACCCCTTGCTCCCCTTCCCTGCAGTGTGTGCTGTATTTATGGAGCTTGAAGATAAACCATCCCAAAACGCTGTTCCTGCTGCGAGGGAACCACGAGTGCAGGCACCTGACAGAGTACTTCACCTTCAAGCAGGAGTGTGAGTCGCAGCGTGGGCTGGGGGTCTGTGGGGTGGGGATGGGGCTGGGGGTGGGTTGGGGCTGGAGTTGGGTTGAGGGAGAGGGTTGATGGGGGGTTGGGGTTGAGGTTGGTGGTGGGGTTAAAGTGGGGTTGATTTGGGGGTTGGGGTTGAGGTTGGGCTTTGACATTGGGGTTATGGGTTGACATTGGGGTTATGGGTTGATATTGGGGTTAGGGGTTGACATTGGGGTTAGGGGTTGACGTTGGGGTTAGGGGTTGACATTGGGGTTAGGGGTTGACATTGGGGTTAGGGGTTGATGTTGGGGTTAGGGGTTGATGTTGGGGTTAAGGTGGGGTTGATTTTGGGGTTCGGTTTGAGGTGAGGTTGGGCTTTGGGGTTGGGGGTTGATGCTGCAGTTATGGGTTGACGTTAGGGTTGGATTTGAGGTGAGGTTGGGGTTGGAGGTTGACGTTGGGGTTGATGTTGGGGTTAAGGTGGGTTGATGTTGGGATTGAGGTTGGGTTTGAGGTGAGGTTGGGGTTAAGGTGCGGTTGATATTGGGTTTATTGTTGACGTTGGGGTTAGGGTGGGTTTGACATTGGGGTTGGGTTTGAGGTGAAGATGGGGTTAGGATCGGGTTGATGTTGGGGTTGTTGATGTTGGGGTTATGGTGGGGTTATGGGGGCAGGCTGACCCTGTGCCCCCCAGGTCGAATCAAGTACTCGGAGCGGGTGTACGACGCCTGCATGGACACCTTCGACTGTCTTCCTCTCGCTGCCCTCCTCAACCAGCAGTTCCTGTGCGTCCACGGGGGGCTGTCTCCAGAAATCACCTGCCTAGACGACATTAGGAAAGTAAGTCGTGGGCTGCAGCCCCGCATCCATCCCCACATCCATCCCCGCATCCATCCCCGCATCCATCCCCACATCCATCCCCACATCCATCCCCACATCCATCCCCGCATCCATCCCCGCATCCATCTCCACATCCATCCCCACATCCATCCCCACATCCATCCCCACATCCATCCCCGCATCCATCTCCACATCCATCCCCACATCCATCCCCGCATCCATCCCCGCATCCATCTCCACATCCATCCCCACATCCATCCCCGCATCCATCCCCGCATCCATCCCCGCATCCATCTCCACATCCATCCCCGCATCCATCCCCACATCCATCCCCACATCCATCCCCGCATCCATCCCCGCATCCATCCCCGCATCCATCCCCGCATCCATCCCCACATCCATCCCCACATCCATCCCCGCATCCATCTCCACATCCATCCCCGCATCCATCCCCACATCCATCCCCGCATCCATCCCCACATCCATCCCCGCATCCATCCCCGCATCCATCCCCGCAGCCATCCCCGCAGCCATCCCCGCATCCATCCCCACATCCATCCCCGCATCCATCCCCACATCCATCCCCGCATCCATCTCCACATCCATCCCCGCATCCATCCCCACATCCATCCCCGCATCCATCCCCGCATCCATCCCCACATCCATCCCCGCATCCATCCCCACATCCATCCCCGCATCCATCCCCGCAGCCATCCCCGCATCCATCCCCACATCCATCCCCGCATCCATCCCCGCATCCATCCCCGCAGCCATCCCCGCAGCCATCCCCGCAGCCATCCCCGCATCCATCCCCACATCCATCCCCGCAGCCATCCCCGCAGCCAGCCCCGCAGCCATCCCTGCTTTGGGTTCAGCCTGCAGCCGTCCCCACAGCTGTCCCCGCAGCCATCCCCGCTTCCATCCCTGCAGCCATCCTTGCATCCATCCCCGCATCCATCCCCGCAGCCAGCCGTGCTTTGTGTGCAGGCTGCAGCCGATCCCGATGGCAGCAGCAATGCAGCGGGTGGTGGTGCTGTTGGGCTGGCGCTGCCCTGAGGTGCTGTGCTCCTTCAGTTAGACAGGTTCAAGGAGCCGCCCGCGTTCGGGCCCATGTGTGACCTGCTGTGGTCCGACCCGTCTGAGGATTATGGCAGCGAGAAGTCGGTGGAGCACTTTGCACACAACACCGTGAGGGGCTGCTCCTATTTCTATAGGTGAGTATGGGATGGGGTTAATGGGGCTGCTCCTATTTCTATAGGTGAGTTTGGGATGGGGTTAATGGGGCTGCTCCTATTTCTATAGGTGAGTTTGGGATGGGGTTAATGGGGCTGCTCCTATTTCTATAGATGAGTATAGGATGGGGTTAATGGGGCTGCTCTTATTTCTATAGGTGAGTATAGGATGGGGTTAATGGGGCTGCTCCTATTTCTATAGATGAGTATAGGATGGGGTTAATGGGGCTGCTCTTATTTCTATAGGTGAGTATGGGATGGGGTTAATGGGGCTGCTCCTATTTCTATAGGTGAGTATGGGATGGGGTTAATGGGGCTGCTCCTATTTCTATAGGTGAGTGTGGGGTTAATGGGGCTGCTCCTATTTCTATAGGTGAGTATGGGATGGGGTTAATGGGGCTGCTCCTATTTCTATAGGTGAGTATGGGATGGGGTTAATGGGGCTGCTCCTATTTCTATAGGTGTGTTTGGGATGGGGTTTATGGGGCTGCTCCTATTTCTATAGGTGAGTTTGGGATGGGGTTAATGGGGCTGCTCCTATTTCTATAGGTGAGTTTGGGATGGGGTTAATGGGGCTGCTCCTATTTCTATAGGTGAGTTTGGGATGGGGTTAATGGGGCTGCTCCTATTTCTATAGGTGAGTATGGGATGGGGTTAATGGGGCTGCTCCTATTTCTATAGATGAGTATAGGATGGGGTTAATGGGGCTGCTCCTATTTCTATAGGTGAGTGTGGGGTTAATGGGGCTGCTCCTATTTCTATAGGTGAGTGTGGGGTTAATGGGGCTGCTCCTATTTCTATAGGTGAGTATGGGATGGGGTTAATGGGGCTGCTCCTATTTCTATAGGTGAGTGTGGGATGGGGTTAATGGGGCTGCTCCTATTTCTATAGGTGAGTATGGGATGGGGTTAATGGGGCTGCTCCTATTTCTATAGGTGTGTTTGGGATGGGGTTTATGGGGCTGCTCCTATTTCTATAGGTGAGTTTGGGATGGGGTTAATGGGGCTGCTCCTATTTCTATAGGTGAGTTTGGGATGGGGTTAATGGGGCTGCTCCTATTTCTATAGGTGAGTTTGGGATGGGGTTAATGGGGCTGCTCCTATTTCTATAGGTGAGTATGGGATGGGGTTAATGGGGCTGCTCCTATTTCTATAGATGAGTATAGGATGGGGTTAATGGGGCTGCTCCTATTTCTATAGGTGAGTGTGGGGTTAATGGGGCTGCTCCTATTTCTATAGGTGAGTGTGGGGTTAATGGGGCTGCTCCTATTTCTATAGGTGAGTATGGGATGGGGTTAATGGGGCTGCTCCTATTTCTATAGGTGAGTGTGGGGTTAATGGGGCTGCTCCTATTTCCATAGGTGAGTATAGGATGGGGTTAATGGGGCTGCTCCTATTTCCATAGGTGAGTATAGGATGGGGTTAATGGGGCTGCTCCTATTTCTATAGGTGAGTATGGGATGGGGTTAATGGGGCTGCTCCTATTTCTATAGGTGAGTTTGGGATGGGGTTAATGGGGCTGCTCCTATTTCTATAGGTGAGTTTGGGCAGCCAGGCTGCATACATGCAGTGCTGTGCTGCACACATGCAGTGTTGCACACATGCAGTGCTGTGCTGCACACATGCAGTGTTGCACACATGCAGTGCTGCAACGTGCCGTGCTGCATTCCGACGTGCTGTGCAGTGCTCCGTGCTAACCCAGGTGTGGTTTTGTTTTGCAGTTATCCTGCAGTTTGTGATTTTTTGCAGAACAACAGCTTGCTCTCAGTAATACGAGCTCACGAAGCACAAGACGCGGGGTATGTATGGCTGTAGGTTTGGGTTTACATTGGGTTTACATTGATGTGTACATTGGGTTTACATTGGGTTTACATTGACGTGTACATTGGGTTTACATTGGGTTTACATTGACGTGTACATTGGGTTTACATTTGGTTTACATCGAGGTGTACACTTGGGTTTATATATGGGTTTACATTGAGGTGTACATTTGGGTGTACATTGGGTTTACATTTGTGTTTATGTTAGGGTGTACATTTGGGTCTACATTGAGCTGTACATTTGGGTGTATATATGGGTTTACATTTGGGTTTACATTTAGGTTTATATATGGGTTTACATTTGGGTTTACATTTAGGTTTATATATGGATGTACATTGGGGTGTACATTGGGGTGTATGTTTGGGTGTACATTGGGGTTTACATTGGGGTTTACATTGGGGTGTACATTTGGTGTATATATGGGTGTACATTAGAGTTTACATTTGGGTGCTCATCCCTCCCCTCTCCCCCAGGTACCGAATGTACAGGAAGAGCCAGACTACGGGCTTTCCCTCCTTAATCACCATCTTCTCTGCCCCCAATTACCTGGACGTCTATAACAACAAGGGTAAGCCTGGGTCTATAACAAGGGTAAGGCTGGGGGGGTCTGTGGGCGCTGCTGGGGGTCCCTCCTTGGCTGCATGTGCATGCATTGAGGAGCTGCGTGTGCAGAGCTGGCGGTGCAGCACCCAGCTGGGTGGATGCTGGAGATGATGCTCTGGGTGCAGAGTGGCACCCACAGCCCCAGTGCAGCAATAGAATGAAGGGGAGGCTGGTGCTTGGTTGGGCTGCAGCCCCTCTGCACCATTGCACTGCAGGGAATCGCAGCGTTGCACCTCACTGCAGCTCTGTGCTCTTGTGTTATGTGTCCTTAGCATGGTGCAGCCCTGAGTGCATGCTGTGTCTTTAGCATGGATGCAGCCCTGAGTGCATGCTGTGTCCTTAGCATGGTGCAGCTCTGAGTGCATGCTGTGTCCTTAGCATGGATGCAGCCCTGAGTGCATGCTGTGTCCTTAGCATGGTGCAGCCCTGAGTGCATGCTGTGTCTTTAGCATGGATGCAGCCCTGAGTGCATGCTGTGTCCTTAGCATGGTGCAGCCCTGAGTGCATGCTGTGTCCTTAGCATGGTGCAGCACTGAGTGCATGCTGTGTCCTTAGCATGGTGCAGCACTGAGTGCATGCTGTGTCCTTAGCATGGTGCAGCACTGAGTGCATGCTGTGTCCTTAGCGTGGTGCAGCCCTGAGTGCATGCTGTGTCCTTAGCGTGGTGCAGCACTGAGTGCATGCTGTGTCCTTAGCATGGATGCAGCACTGAGTGCATGCTGTGTCCTTAGCATGGTGCAGCACTTAGTGCATGCTGTGTCCTTAGCATGGTGCAGCCCCTGAGTGCATGCTGTGTCCTTAGCATGGTGCAGCCCTGAGTGCATGCTGTGTCCTTAGCATGGTGCAGCCCTGAGTGCATGCTGTGTCCTTAGCATGGTGCAGCACTTAGTGCATGCTGTGTCCTTAGCATGGTGCAGCCCCTGAGTGCATGCTGTGTCCTTAGCATGGTGCAGCTCTGAGTGCATGCTGTGTCCTTAGCATGGTGCAGCACTGAGTGCATGCTGTGTCCTTAGCATGGTGCAGCACTGAGTGCATGCTGTGTCCTTAGCATGGATGCAGCCCTGAGTGCATGCTGTGTCCTTAGCATGGTGCAGCACTGAGTGCATGCTGTGTCCTTAGCGTGGTGCAGCACTGAGTGCATGCTGTGTCCTTAGCATGGTGCAGCCCTGAGTGCATGCTGTGTCCTTAGCATGGTGCAGCCCTGAGTGCATGCTGTGTCCTTAGCATGGTGCAGCACTTAGTGCATGCTGTGTCCTTAGCATGGTGCAGCACTTAGTGCATGCTGTGTCCTTAGCATGGTGCAGCCCTGAGTGCATGCTGTGTCCTTAGCGTGGTGCAGCACTGAGTGCATGCTGTGTCCTTAGCATGGTGCAGCACTGAGTGCATGCTGTGTCCTTAGCATGATGCAGCCCCTGAGTGCATGCTGTGTCCTTAGCATGGTGCAGCACTGAGTTCATGCTGTGTCTTTAGCATGGTGCAGCCCTGAGTGCATGCTGTGTCCTTAGCGTGGTGCAGCACTGAGTGCATGCTGTGTCCTTAGCATGGTGCAGCCCTGAGTGCATGCTGTGTCCTTAGCATGGTGCAGCACTGAGTGCATGCTGTGTCCTTAGCATGGTGCAGCACTGAGTGCATGCTGTGTCCTTAGCATGGTGCAGCCCTGAGTGCATGCTGTGTCCTTAGCATGGTGCAGCTCTGAGTGCATGCTGTGTCCTTAGCATGGTGCAGCTCTGAGTGCATGCTGTGTCCTTAGCATGGTGCAGCACTGAGTGCATGCTGTGTCCTTAGCGTGGTGCAGCCCCTGAGCTCTCTCTGTGTCCTTGCTCTGTCCCAGCTGCTGTCCTCAAGTACGAGAACAACGTGATGAACATCAGGCAGTTCAACTGCTCCCCACACCCCTATTGGCTGCCCAACTTCATGGACGTCTTCACGTGGTCGCTGCCTTTCGTGGGGGAGAAGGGTAAGAGGAGCCAGAGCAGGGCATGGGGGGACGTGGGAAGGGCTGCGGTGCTGGGGCTGCATGCAGTGTGGGGTGCTGCATGCAGTGTGGGGTGCTGCAGCTCTGCAGTGTTGGGGCTGCATGCAGTGTGGAGTGCTGCAGCTCTGCGGTGCTGGGGCTGCATGCAGTGTGGTGTGTTGCAGCTGCATGCAGTGTGGGGTGTTGCAGCTGCATGCAGTGTGGGGTGATGAAGCTCTGCTGTGTTGGCTGCATGCAGTGTGGGGTGGTGCAGCTCTGCAGCGTTGGGGCTGCATGCAGTGTGGTGTGTTGCAGCTACATGCAGTGTGGAGTGATGCGGCTCTGAGTTGCTGCAGCTCCACACAGTGTGGGGTGGTGCAGCTCTGCTCTGTTGGCTGCATGCAGTGTGGGGTGATGCAGCTCTATGGTGCTGGAGCTGCATGCAGTGTGGGATGCTGCAGCTCTGCAGTGTTGGAGTTGCATGCAGTGTGGGGTGTTGCAGCTGCATGCAGTGTTGGATGGCGCATCTCACATCAATAACTGCACGCAGCTTTCCCAGCCGTTCCCCCTGCACCACTCAATTCTGCAGTCACCGCCGTGTGTTGCTGCCGCCCCATGCAGCCCATCCCACCTGACCCCCCCCCCTCATCCCCACTGCATCCCCCTGACCCCGTTTGTGCTCGTTGCAGTCACCGAGATGCTGGTGAACATCCTCAACATCTGCTCCGACGACGAGCTGATCTCGGACGGCGACGAGACGCTGGAAGGTGAGAGCTGCAGCTGGGGGCTGTGGGTGCAGCGCTGCGCAGCCATCCCACCCCGCTGTGTGCAGCCGTGGGTAGGACGCCTTTGTTTTTATTACTAATATCATTATTAGTGTTATTATCCCTCCCCCACGTTGCAATGAATCCCTATGGAGCCGAGTCCCCATCAGCTCCACATCATGGGGTCCCCTCCTGCTCCTCCCTGCCCTCACCCCCATCTCCTTTAACCCCCCCCCCCCAATTCACAGCCCTGCACAGCAGCCCCCCCACCCCTCCATCCATTGCAGCTCCTCTGTGGGTGCAGCTGGGATGGATCAGCTCCATGCATTGCTCCCCCTGCTGCTCCCATCCCCCTCATCCATTGCAGCTCCTCTGCAGCTCTGGCTGCAGCTGGGGTGGATCAGCTCCATGCATTGCCCACCCCGCTGCTCCCACCCCCCCATCCATTGCAGCTCTGGCTGCAGCTGGGGTGCATCATCTCCATGCATTGCTCCCCCTGCTGCTCCCGTCGCATTTTTGCTTTGCTGCGTGTTTTGCTCTCTGCTCCCCCTCCCTCCCTTGGCCCCGAGGATTAAAGTTGTCTCTTCTATCTCTGTCTCCATCTCCCCGTTTCTCGCTGTCTCCTCTCGCTGAAGATCACTACATTTCCAGCTGTCACAAAGGTACCCAGCTCCAACTCGCTTTAACCCGCTGCCTGTGCCACTAAATGGACATGACGAGCCCACTGCGCTCGTGCAATTCCCCCTTTCAGTTCTAACCCAGTTGGTTCTAACCCGGTTCTTAACCCCCCCACGGAACCCAAGGGCTGCGGTTCTGGTTGTACCTGCAGTGCATGGCTGAGCCATCGATGCATGGCCGAGCTGCGGGTCGCATTGTCCTGGTGCATCATTTGGGCCCCGTGGAGAATCTCAGCTGAGAGGAGATGGATTTGTTCCCCGCTCTGACTCTGGTTGCTGTTTGTTTGCAGCTCCCCCTCCATGCTTCCCTTTCATTTATGGGGTCTGTGCAGCAATGCAGTCATGCAGCCCCCTCCCCTGTGTGTGCCTTGCTGTGGCTGTGTTGCCTGTGTCCCATATTGTGCTGCCATCCAGCTTCACACCAGCACCACCAGCTGCTCCCTGCACAGCTGCCCCCCAACCCCTCCCCAGCTGCCCCCCCAACCCCTCCCCCAGCTCTGTTCTATGTGCCCCCATCCCCTTGGTGCCCCCCTTTGGTGCCATCCTCAATCCGGATTGTGATCCATGGGTCCTGCTGGAGGTGGATGGGAGCTCAGTGCTGTGCCCTATGGGGCAGTGTGACATGCTGTGCCCTATGGGGCAGGTGTGACATGCTGTGCCCTATGGGGCAGTGTGACATGCTGTGCCCTATGGGGCAGTGTGACATGCTGTGGCTGTTGTGCTTCTCCCCATCAGGTGGGACGACCGTCCGCAAGGAGATCATCAGGAACAAGATCCGGGCCATAGGGAAGATGGCGCGTGTCTTCTCTGTCCTTCGGTGAGCTCCTCATTGCTTTCAATTGCTGGGAGCCCCCCCATCAGCCTTGGGATGAGTTTTGGGGGGGGCAGGTTGTACTGGGAGCCCCCCCATCAGCCCCATGCTCCATCCATCCCCATTGATGCCCCACGTGCATCCCCTGCTGATGCTGCTCCTCTTCCCTTTGCAGAGAGGAGAGTGAGAGCGTGCTGACGTTGAAGGGGCTGACCCCCACCGGGACCCTGCCCCTGGGGGTGCTCTCTGGGGGGAGGCAGACCCTGCAGACGGGTGAGTATGGGGCTGTGCCCCTATGGCAGCTCTGGCTCTGCCCCATAGAGCTGCAGTGGGGCGCTGGGGGTCAGGGGGGCTCAGCCCTGGGGGCTTGGGGGGGATTTGCAGTGCTGGGGGGGATTTGCAGTGCTGGGAGGGGTGCAGGGGGGGCTGTGTGGGAGCTGCAGGGGCTCAGTTGGGGTCTGGGAGCTCAGTTGGGGTCTGGGGGCTCAGCCCTGGGGTTTGCAGGGGATTTGCGGTGCTGGGGGGAAATTTGCAGTGCTGGGGTGGGGTTGCAGTGATGGGGGGATGCAGGGGGGCTGTGTGGGAGCTGCAGGCAGGGCCATGTACTCATTGCATCTCTGTGCCCATCTCCCCCCTGCACTGTGAGTGCAGCCCAGCTCCGTGCTGCAGCCATGGGGTGCTCCCTTTGCAGACACTGCTCCCTCCCCCCCTTGAGCCCCCAGACCCCAACTGAGCCCCCAGACCCCAACTGAGCCCCTGACCCCAACTAAGCCCCTAAATCCCCCCTGAGCCCCCAGACCCCACTGAGCCCCCAGACCCCAACTGAGCCCCCATATGCAGAGCCACGATGCTGCACCCTGCACTGCTCCTCTGCACTGCATCCAATGCAATAAGTGCCTCGTTTAGGGCTGGGAATGGGCTCAGGGAGGGCTCAGCTTTGTCCCACTGTGCTCCCATAGGTGGAGCTGAGTGCATGGGAAGCTCCATCCCCATTCTTTGGGGTCAGGATTCAGTTCTCTGCTCCCTGCTGCCCCTTTGGGGTCTCTGTCCCCTCCTTTGGGCTCAGCGCTGACATTGAATCACTCACTGCTGCTCTTGTTGTTTTTCTGTCTCCGTTTCTGCATGCCGCAATTCTTCTGTATTGCAGCCACAGTAGAAGCTGTAGAGGCACGGGAAGGTACGGCCCCGAGACCCAAATGTGTGTGTGTGTGTGTGTGTGTGCATCCTAAATGCTTCCCTCTGCTCTGCCATCACCAGGAGGTGTCCAACCCAATGCACTCTATGCATTGCAGCTCAATGCATGCAGCCCCAAATGCACTGCACAGCCCATCTATGCATCCCTGATTCCACTCCAGAACCATCCATGCAGTCCCAATGCACTGCAGAGCCATCCATGCAGCACCATATCCATTATGCAGCCCCAAATCCACTCAGAGCCCATCCATGCAGCACCAAATGCATTATGCAGCCCCAAATGCACTGCAGAGACATCCATGCAGCACCAATCCACTGCACAGCCCATCCATGCAGCCCCAGGGCTGCAATGCAGAGCCGTCCATGCAGCCCCAAATCCATTATGCAGCCCCAATCCACTGCATTGCCCATCCATGCATCTCCAAGGCTGCAATGCAGGGCCCATCCATGCAGCCCCAATCTGCTCAGAGCCCATCCATGCAGCACCAAGGCTAGAATGCAGAGCCATCCATGCAGCCCCAAATGCAATGCAGAGCCCATCCATGCAGCCCCATTGCATTGCCCATCCATGCAGCCCCAAATGCACTGCAGAGCCCATCCATGCAGCACCAGGGCTGCAATGCAGAGCAGTTGGTGCATTGCCCTGAGCATTGCAGCTCCCTGCAGGCTGTGCATTGCTCCATTTCCCCCCTTGCAAACACCATCCTGATGCAGGACAGCAGCTCCCTGCACACTGCAGCCCTTCCATGCATGCTGCTGCAAGCTGCTTTGCAAACCAGCCCCATCCATGCAGAAATATTGCACACAGCCCCTCTTTGTTTTCCTCCTTCCCCCCATTCATGCACTGGGGAACCCTTTGCTCCATGTTGGTTTGCTGCAGCTCCTGCTGGTGCCAGCAGTGCAGCGTGTTTGGGGGCTGGTTTTGCTGCTGTTGCTCTTGATGCTGCAGCTCTGAGCTTTGTTGCTGTGGGGTTTTGTGGGCACCAAAAAGCTGCTGGGATGTGGGGCTGGTGCAGCCATGGGGCTGGTGCAGGAATGGGGAGCAGTGTGGGGCTGGTGCAGCCATAGGGAGCATGGGGGTCCTTAAGGCACCCCATAGATCCTTATAGCACCCTATGGGTCCCTGTAGCACCCCATGGATCCCTATAGCACCCTGTGGGTCCCTATAGCACCCTACGGATCCTTATAGCCCCCCATGGATCCCTGTGATGCCCTATGGATCCCTATAGCACCCTGTGGGTCCCTATAGCACCCTATGGATCCTTACAACACCCCATGGATCCCTATAGCACCCTATGGGTTCCTATAGCACCCTATGGGTCCCTATAGCACCCTATGGGTCCTCCAGGCATCCTGTTCTGATTGTTGGTGCCCCGCATCCATCTGCTCACCGTGTGCTCCTTTACCCCCCCCCCCCCCATTCAATGTCTCCTTTACCCCCACCCTATTAATGTCCCCTTTACCCCCCCCCCCCAATTCATTCAATGTCCCCTTTACCCCCACCCCATTAATGTCCCCTTTACCCCCTCCCCATTCAACCCCCCATTGACCTCTCTCCTTCCCCCCCCCCCCCCCGGAGCCATCCAGGGCTTCTCCCCCCACCCCATTCATTCAATGTCCCCTTTACCCCCAACCATTTAATGTCCCCTTTACCCCCATTCATCCAATTGTCCCCTTTACCCCCATTCATTCAATGTCCCCTTTAACCCCCACCCCATTAATGTCCCCTTTACCCCCCCCCATTCATTCAATGGCTCCTTTACCCCCATTCATTCAGTGGCTCCTTTACCCCCCTCCCCATTCAATGTCCCCTTTACCCCCCCCCCCCATTCAATCCCCCATTGACCTCTCTCCTTTCCCCCCCCGCAGCCATCCGGGGCTTCTCCCCCCACCCCATTAATGTCCCCTTTACCCCCCCCCCATTCAATCCCCACTGACCTCTCTCCTTTCCCCCCCCGCAGCCATCCGTGGCTTCTCCCCCCAGCACAAGATCCGCAGTTTCGAGGAGGCTCGGGGCCTGGATCGCATCAACGAGCGGATGCCGCCGCGCCGGGACTCGCTGCACGACGGGACCCCCCACCCACATCATCCCCCCCCCGGCGCCGGAGACAAGAACAGCGGCAGGAAGGGGCCCTGACGGCGACCCCCACCCGCGTTATTTATTTATTGGATATAGGGGGGAATGGGGGGGGGGTATGGGGGGGTTATGGGGTGGGATTTGGGTCTGGGGTCTTTGGGTTGGGGGGGGGGGGGGGGAGCAGCTTTTGGCCGCATGAGGTGCCCGTTGTGTGTTGGCTCTTGGGCTGGGTGGTTCCTATATATATATATGTATATACACAGCTGCACATATATATATATAGATAGAGATACATAGAGATAAACGACCCCCCCCCCTTTTTATTGGTTGAGGAAGCAGCCCCTGGTGGCTTTACCTCCCCCTCCCCAGGCAGTGCAGCTCTGTGGCCTGGTTCGGTGTCGGCCCGGCTCCATATTGGCCCGGTTCCATGTCAGTCCGGCTCCATGTCGGCCTGGCTCCGTGTCAGTCCAGCCCGGTTCCGTGTCAGCCCGGCTCCGGTGTTGGCCTGGCTCCATACTGGACCGGCTCGGTGTCAGCCCGGCCCGGTTCAGTGTCGGCCCAGCTCGGTGTGAGCCCGGTTCCATATCGGCCCAGCTCCATGTCAGCCCGGCCCGGTTCCATGTCAGCTCGGCTCCGTGTCGACCCAGTTCGGTGTCAGCCCGGTTCCGTGTCGGTCCGGCTCCATATCGGCCCTGCTCCGTGTCGGCCCGGTTCATTGTCGGCCCGGCTCCATGTGGACCCAGCTCGGTGTCGGCCCGGCTCCATATCGGCCCGGTTCGGTGTCAGCCCGGCTCCATATCGGCCCGGTTCGGTGTCAGCCCGATTCGGTATCGGCCCGGTTCGGTGTCACCCCGCTGCCCCCTGTGCCATCACCCATCGTCCATCCCCGCTGAGCGCAGCCCTGGGATCCCAAACAGGAGCAGGGAGCGCTCCCACCCCCGACCCACTGCGTCCATTGGGGTCCTTCATTGGAGCCCCCACCCCATATCCAGCTCTATGGGGTCCTTCCCTTTGGAGCCCCCCATCCCATGTCCATCCCATTGGGGTCCTTCATTGGAGCCCCCACCCCATCTCCATCCCATTGGGGTCCTTCCTTCGGATCCCCCCATCCCATGTCCATCTCTTTGGGGTCCTTCCCTTTGGGGAGCCCCCACCCCACATATTATCCTTCATGGGGTCCTTCATTTTGGACCCCCCCCATCCCATCTCCATCTCTTTGGGGTCCCTCATTTTATGGGGTCCTTTTGAATCCCCCCCCCCTTGCCCCACATCCCCCCTTTCCCCGCTCCGGCTGCATCCATTGGGATCCCTTCCTACCCCCCCACCCCCCCATTCTTTTTACTGGGGGGGGGTCCTCCCCCATTGCAGCCCCATATCCCCCCCTTCAGCCCCATATCCCCCCCCAAACCCCCCCATCAGCCCCATATCCCCCCCTTTCAGTCCCATATTACCCCCCAAACCCCCCCTTCAGCCCCATATCCCCTCACCCCAACTTCCCCCCATCCCCATATCCCCCAACCCCCTCCCCCCATCCCCATATCCTCCCCCCATATCCCCCCCCCCACCAAGGGGAGCTTGTGGGGCTGCCCCCCATGTGTGTGTGTGGGTCTCAATGCAGAGCCCCCCCCCATAACTCGGACCCCCTTTGTGTCCCATTGGGTCGCGTTGGGGTTGTTGCTTTTATTTGGTTTTATAGCTCTGTTACAAGGGATGAACCAACCACCCCAATGAGTTTTAATGGCAAAAAACGGGCTGGAATTGGGGTTAATTTGGATGTGGGGCTGAAATGGTGTTTGAGGAGAAAGGAGGGGTTAAAAAAATAGGATTAAAGACAAAAAAACCCCAAAACCCCACAAAAAAAACCAACGAAAACCCAAAAGAAAACACAACTCGCTGCAGTCAAACGGCTCCGATCTGCTTCGTTATGGGGTGGGTCCCATAGATGGGATGGGGGGGGTGGGATTAATGGGGCTGGGGGGGGTGGGATGATGTAGGGCTGGGGTATGGGGTTGGGATATGGGATATGGGATGGGATATTATGGGATGGATGGGATGGGATGATACAGGGTTGGGATGGGATGGATGGGATGGGATGGAGATGAATGGGATGGGATGATGTGGGGTTGGGATATGGGATGGGATGGGGATGAATGGGGTGGGATATTATGGGATGGATGGGTGTGGGATGGGATGGGATATTATGGGATGGGATGGGATATTATGGGATGGGATGGGATATTATGGGATGGGATGGATGGGATGGGATATTATGGGATGGATGGGGTGGGATATTATGGGATGGATGGGGTGGGACGATATAGGATTGGGATGGGATGGATGGGATGGAGATGAATGGGATGGGATGGTGTGGGGTTGGGATATGGGGTAAATGGGTCAGTGCCGAACCGGGACCGGGACCAATCAGTGCGGCACCGAACCAGACCCAATCAGTGCGGTACCGGACCCAATCAGCGTGGTAATGGACCCAATCAGTGCGGTACCGGTACCGGACCCGCTCAGTGCCCCCCCCATCCCTGGCCGTGGGGCTGCCCCACACCTTGCCGTAGTCGAACACGATCATGGCGGTTCCGTTGGCTCCGGTTCCGTCGGGTCCGTCGTTGACCACGAAGGTTCCGGTTCGTTCCCGTGGGCTCGTGGCCACGCGTTGGGGGGAACCGACCCCAAATCCATCGCGGGGCACCGACAGCCCAAGGACCTGGGGGGGGGCTCAGAGCCGGGGGGGGCTGTTATTTGGGGGGGGGCGCTATTTGGGGGGGGGGGACGACACCCCCTGCGCTCTCACCGTCTGTGCCGGGGGTTAATTGGGGTCTGGGGGGGGTTATTTGGGGTGGGGGGGGTTGGTTGAGGACTGGGGGGCGTTCAATGGGAACATAGAGCTGAAGTGGGGCTGCGGCCACTCGTCCCCTCTCGTCTCCTCCGCCCCACAGCGCCATGTGGGGCCAAAGCAAACGCACTTGTGGGGCAGAGTGCGGGGGGGGGGGGGGGTCAAAGTGCTTTGGATCGGAGCCATCGGCACCTGTGGGTGCTGCGGGTGGGGGCAGCAATTGGGGGGGGGTCGGGGGGGGGTCAGGGTGGGTGCAACGCTGTGATCGCAGCAACGCCGGCAACGCCTGGAGCCGGGGGGGCAGCGGAATCTATTGCAACAGCCCGGATCCACACCCCATGAGCTCAGCGCCCCCCCCATAACCTCAGCCCCCGCCATGAGTTCAGTCCCCCCCCCCCATGAGCTCAGCCCCCCACTCCATGGGCTCAGTCCCCACCATAACCTCAGGTCCCCCCCCATAAGCACAGTCGCCCCCCCATTAACTCAGCCCCCCCCCCATAAGCTCAGCCCTTCAATGAGCTCAGTCCCCCCTATAAGCTCAGGTCCCCCATTAACTCAGCCCCCACCATGAGCTCAGCCCCCCCACCCCATTAACTCAGCCCCCCAATAAGCTCAGACCCCCCCCCATAAGTTCAGCCCCCACCCATAAGCTCAGACCTCCCCCCATAAACTCAGTCGCCCCCCCATAACCTCAGCCCCCCACTCCATGAGCTCAGCCCCCCCATAAGCTCAGCCCCCCCACCCCATAAACTCAGCCCCCCCCATAAACTCAGCACCCCAATAAGCTCAGACCCCCCCCCATAAGCTCAGTCGCCCCCCCATAACCTCAGCCCCCCCCACGAGCTCAGTCCCCCCCACCCCATAACCTCAGCCCCCCACTCCATGGGCTCAGCCCCCCCCCATAAGCTCCCCCCTAATAAGCTCAGTCCCCCCCGCCATGAGCTCAACCCCCCCATAACCTCAGCCCCCCAATAAGCTCAGCCCCCTCCCCATTAACTCAGCCCCCCTCATAAGTTCAGCCCCCCCATAACCTCAGACCCCCCCCCATGTACTCATCCCCCCCCATATGCTCAACCTCCCCTATGAGCTCAGCCCCCCCCCCATAAGCTCCCATTAGGACCATGTGGGACCCCCTCCCCAAAATAAAACGCCCCCAGGAATAAAAGGACAACGGTGCGTCAGACACGGCCTTTATTGGGGGTGTTATGGGGTTGTTCTATGGGGTGTTGTTATGGGGTGTTGTTATGGGGTTGTTATGGGGTGTTTCTATGGGGTGTTGTTATGGGGTTGTTATGGGCTGTTCTATGGGGTGTTGTTATGGGGTTGTTATAGGCTGTTCTATGGGGTGTTGTTATGGGGTGTTTCTATGGGGTGTTGTTATGGGGGGGTGTTCTATGGGGGCTGTTGTTATGGGGTTGTTATGGGATGTTATGGGTTGTTCTATGGGGTTGTTATGGGATGTTATGGGGTGTTCTATAGGGTGTTGTTATGGGGTGTTCTATGGGGTTGCTCTATAGGGTGTTGTTATAGGGTTGTTATGGGGTGTTATGGGGTGCTCTATGGGGTGCTCTATGGGGTGCTCTATGGGGCCGTTCCCATTACACCCAGTATATGGGCACAGCACTGCACAGGATGTTGATGGTGTTATGGGGCTGTTATGGGGTGCTATGGGTTGTTCTATGGGGTGCTCTATGGGGTGATGTTGTTGTGGGGTTGTTATGGGGCGCTCTATGGGGCTGTCCCATTACACCCAGTACACAGGCACAGCACTGCACAGGATGTTGGTGGTGTTATGGGGTTGTTATGGGGTGCTATGGGTTGTTCTATGGGGTGCTATGGGGTTGTTATAGGGTTGTTATGGGGTTGTTATGGGGTTGTTATGGGGTGCTCTATGGGGTGATCTATGGGGCTGTCCCATTACACCCAGTATATGGGCACGGTGCTGCACAGGATGTTGATGGTGTTATGGGGCTGTTATGGGGTGTTATGGGTTGTTCTATGGGGTGCTATGGGGTTGTTATAGGGTGTTATGGGGTGTTATGGGGCGCTCTATGGGGCCGTTCCCATCACACCCAGTATATGGGCACGGTGCTGCACAGGATGTTGATGGTGGTGTTATGGGACTGTTATGGGGTGCTATGGGTTGTTCTATGGGGTGCTATGGGGTTGTTATAGGGTTGTTATGGGGTTGTTATGGGGCGCTCTATGGGGCTGTCCCATTACACCCAGTATATGGGCATGGTGCTGCACAGGATATTGATGGTGGTGTTATGGGGTGCTATGGGGTTGTTATAGGGTTGTTATGGGGTGCTCTATGGGGTGATGTAGTTATGGGGTTGTTATGGGGTGCTCTATGGGGCGCTCTATGGGGCTGTCCCATTACACCCAGTATACAGGCACGGTGCTGCACAGGATGTTGATGGTGTTGTTATGGGGTTGTTATGGGGTGCTATGGGTTGTTCTATGGGGTGCTCTATGGGGTGATGTTGTTATGGGGTTGTTATGGGGTGCTATGGGGTGCTCTATGGGGTGATCTATGGGGTGCTCTATGGGGCTGTCCCATCACACCCAGTATATGGGCACGGTGCTGCACAGGATGTTGATGGTTGTTATGGGGTTGTTATGGGGTGCTATGGGTTGTTCTATGGGGTGCTCTATGGGGCGATGTTGTTATGGGGTTGTTATGGGGTTGTTATGGGGTGATCTATGGGGCTGTCCCATCACACCCAGTATACGGGCACGGTGCTGCACAGGATGTTGATGGTGGTGCCCAAAATGGAGCGGTCAGAGACGGGGGGAGATGGAACCGACTGCGGGGGGAGATGGGGGTTAATATGGGATGGATGGGGGTTAATATGGGATGGATGGGGGTTAATATGGGATGGATGGGGTTAATATGGGATGGATGGGGGTTAATATTATGGGATGGATGGGGGTTAATATTATGGGATGGATGGGGGTTAATATGGGATGGATGGGGGTTAATATTATGGGATATTATGGGATGGATGGGGGTTAATATGGGATGGATGGGGGTTAATATGGGATGGATGGGGGTTAATATGGGATGGATGGGGGTTAATATTATGGGATGGATGGGGGTTAATATGGGATGGATGGGGGTTAATATTATGGGATGGATGGGGGTTAATATGGGATGGATGGGGGTTAATATGGGGTGGATGGGGGTTAATATGGGATGGATGGGGGTTAATATTATGGGATGGATGGGGGTTAATATTATGGGATGGATGGGGGTTAATATGGGATGGATGGGGGTTAATATTATGGGATGGATGGGGGTTAATATGGGATGGATGGGGGTTAATATGGGATGGATGGGATATTATGGGATAAATTGGATGGGATGGGGTTGGGGTATGGGGTTGGATGGGATGGATGGGATAAATGAGATGGGATGGGGATGGGATGAGAAGGGGGAGGATATGGGGTTGGGATAGGATGGGATGGGATGGGGATGGAGATGGGGTGGATGGGGGTTAATATAATGGGATGGGATGGAGATGTATGGGATATTATGGGATGGGATGGATGAGATGGGATGGGGGTGGAGATGGGGATGGGGTGGATGGGATGGGAGGAAATGGATGGGATGGTGTGGGGTTGGGATGGGATGGGGATGGGATATTATGGGAAGGGATGGGATGGGATGAATGGGATATGGGATATGGGATATGGGATATGGGATATGGGATATGGGATATGGGATATGGGATATGGGATATGGGATGGGATGGGAGGGGATAGGATGGATGGATGGGGATGGATATTATGGGATGGGATGGGATGGGATGGGATGGGAACAGATGGGATATTATGGGATGGGATGGGATGGATGGGGGTTAATATTATGGGATGGGATGGATGGGATGATGTGGGGTTGGGATATGGGATGGGACGGGGTGGATGGGGGTTAGTATTATGGGATGGGATGGGATGGGATGGGATGGGATGGGATGGGATGGATGGGATGGATGGGATGGGATGTTATGGGATGGATGGGGATGGGGGATGCGATGAGACAGGAAGAAATGGATGGGATGGGATGGATAGGTGAGATGGATGGGGGTTAATATTATGGGATGGGACTGGGTAATGGGATGGGATGGATGGGATATTATGGGATGGATGGGTTGGATGGGATGGGGATGGACATTTAATGGGGATGGGATGGAGATGGATGAGATGAGATGGTGTGGGGTGGGATGGGGTGGAGATGGGGATGTATGGGATGGGATGTAATGGGATGGGATGGGATATTATGGGATGGATGGGATGGGGTGGATGGATGGATGGGTGTTAATATTATGGGATGGGATGGATGGATGATGTGGGGTTGGGATATGGGGTGGATGAGATGGATGGATGGAATGGATGGGATGAGATGGAGATGGATGGGGGTAATATGGGATGGGATGGATGGGATGGGACAGATGGGATGGATGGAGATGGATGGGGTGGGATGGTGTGGGGTTGGGATATGGGATGGGATGGATGGGGGTTAATATTATGGGATGGGATGGATGAGATGGGATATTATGGGATGGGATATATGGGATGTATGGGATGGGATGTATGGGATGGGATGGGATATTATGGGATGGGATATTATGGGATGTATGGGATGGGATGTATGGGGTGGGATGGAATAGAATAGGGATGGGATGTATGGGATGGGATGGGATGGGATGGATGGGATGGGATGGGATGGGATGGGATATTATGGGATGGGATATTATGGGATGTATGGGATGGGATGGGATATTATGGGATGGGATATTATGGGATGGGATGGGATGGGATGGGATATTATGGGATATTATGGGAGTATGGGCTGTGATAGGTGCTGTGTTGCTGTGTGTCCCGGTTCGGTCCGTTTCTCACCCGGCTGTTCTGGAATCGGCTCCGTCACAACGTCCAGCCCCGGCAGCTCCGCCCCGTCCACGCGGGACACGAGACACGAGCGGCGCCGCCACGACCTAAAGCTGACCAGGAGCTGGAACCGGGACCGGGACCCGTCAGTGCCCAACCGGGACCGGGACCGGGACCGGTCAGTGCCGAACCGGGACCGGGACCCGTCAGTGCCGAACCGGGACCGGGACCAGTCAGTGCCGAACCGGGACCGGGACCGGGACCCGGCAGTGCCGAACCGGGACCGGAACCGGGACCCGTCAGTGCCGAACCGGGACCGGGACCCGTCAGTGCCGAACCGGGACCGGAACCGGGACCCGTCAGTGCCGAACCGGGACCGGGACCAATCAGTGCGGGACCGGCACCGGACCCAATTAGTGCAACTCCGGTACCAGACCGGACCCAATCAGGGCAGCACCGGACCCAGGGCGGTACCGGACCCAATCAGTGCGGTACCGGACCCAATCAGTGCGGTACCGGTACCGGACCCAATGGTACCGGACCCAATCAGTGCGGTACCGGTACCGGACCCGCTCAGTGCCCCCCCCCATCCCTGGCCGTGGGGCTGCCCCACACCTTGCCGTAGTCGAACACGATCATGGCGGTTCCGTTGGCTCCGGTTCCGTCGGGTCCGTCGTTCACCACGAAGGTTCCGGTTCGGTCCCGTGGGCTCGTGGCCACGCGTTGGGGGGGACCGACCCCAAATCCAT